>NC_068290.1:14450062-14682562 GCF_025860055.1 Xyrauchen texanus | reverse complement strand
CCCCTGCAATGCTTTTCTCATGCCGAAAGCCACGCTACTCTTGTACAGTGTTTGATAGGCAGCGATGGTCATGCAAATCTCATCCCTTACTTGCAGCAGCAGAAGGCCCCTCTCAGCACAGTTAATGGTAACCTGTCTGATTAACTCATCTATGAGGGAAAGGGAAGGTCACGTAACTCTCAAGAGCCATTTATATAATATGATATTCTAGCTAGCACGTGTTGAGACGAGAAAATATTCTGATCTTATTTTTCTCCAAAATCAAAAGACACAAATACGAAGATATATTTTGCAAATAGAAAATGAAGCCAATCTTAGGACCACTAAGATTTTTTAGATTGTGACCTTATTTTCATAAATGTTTTTACACACATTTTATCCACCAATTATCATTACTGCAATGCGAAAAAAGATTATCGTTAGAATATTGTCTCTGTAAATGTATTCCACCACAGATTACAGAATACCTGCTGAAATTTTTTATTTTTAACATATTCTGTTAGATTACTCAAGGTCAGTAACATAATCTAAATACTTTGGATTACTTCTTCAACACTGGCAGATTATCTGCTTGTTTTGACTATAAATATGTTAATAACAAGTCAAAAGAAATCTGCCATTGAGACATGTTAAAAATACATTCTCTGAAAAAATAAACATAAATATCTTATGCAGTTTTGCTTCTAAAACAAGATAAACCAATCGATTTATTTTTAAGCATTTTCAGATATTTTTACAGTAAACGGTACAAAAATTCTCAGCAAGAATAAGATTTTTGTAGTACATCATTGCCCTAATATTAAATGTCTTACTAAAGAGAATAAAATGATAATGTAAAGTGGATTTTCTTGATAGGAATATATATAATCGTGCATGGTTACAGGTGCATGTAAAAGGACTAGAAGTCTAATAGTTGCTGAGCATTAAGCTCCCATGAAAATTTACACAAGGTTAACTATTTCTGCTGCTGCAATCTTGCTTCAAAAACCCACAGTGTGCACAACATCTTTTGATTGCATCATTTATACAGATACATTTTTTTTTCAACTGACTATGCTAAATACTACATGAAACAAATAATACAATGCAAAGTAACTTCATCGGTAATCAAAATAAATTTTGAATGTAACTGTATTCTGATTACCAACGATTTAAATTGTGACTGTAGTGGAATATAGGTAATAATATTTTGTATTTTAAATATGTAATCCTGTTACTCCCCAATCCTGCCCTTGGTACTGGCTTCCATCTTTACAGTAAAAAAAAAAAAAAAAAGTACAGTGTTGCAGTAATGAGAATCATAATTGAAAACAATTAAGGTAATGTGAAATGAGGGGTAACATGTATAAGTGTTAAGTTGTTGACATGAATCACATGTTCTTACCAAAGCACTGAGAGTAGAGCTCCCTACGGACTGGACAAATGCCCGTCTCTCGCGCCTGCTTCTTCTGAAGTTTTTGATCCAGCTCTTTGTGCAAGTTAATAACTTCCATTCGTGTGCATGGCGCACTGGAGACTGTTTGCACCCATAACTGGCTGTCCTCAATCCATTCCCTGCAACAAAATCATCGGCAAGATTTTATATACTATGAGTAAACAAATATGCAACTAAACTACAGTGTGCTGGTAGACATTTGGTTAAGGATGAGGCGTGTATACTTTGGTGGTAGGATAGCATTTAGGATCTCTTCAGTTTGCTGCTTGTTGGCATCTTCTGGGGGACACTTGGGTTTGGGTGGAGGAGGGACTGGACCGTTGACAGCCATCTGTTGAGGAATCAGTTTCAAAGGGCGACTCTGAGTGAAGAATGAGAGCATAAAAATGGTTTACTTTTCTTTTTTTAATTTTGAACTTTTTAACAGCCGTTTAAGGGATTATTACATCAGAGTGGCTGCATGCGAGCGGTAGCTGATAAATAACATGGCTTTAAAATATAATTTAAACATGTAAATGATTTATAGCATGCATGTCATATTGCTGTTTTCATTAGTTCGGCTAGCCAAGCATCATTTTTATTTACTAAACTAGAGCACTGAGCTCACCATTGGTGATTTCCTCTCTGTATTCTTGCTCACTAATACTGGATAATCATACTTCAACAGGGAGTCTTGAGAAATCATGCTTACAATGTGACGATAGAAAGAAAATGTACAGAAATGTAGACTCTTAAATCACTTGAATTTTCGGTTGATTGTTAACGGTTGCCGAGGCAACAGCTTGGACTTGCCGCACGAAATGATCAGGGAGAAAATGGCAATAACTATATTTATGGTAAAAAGTCAGGGTTCCCTGTTGAAATGACATTTCCAGTCATTCGTGAATAGTAGATATGAATATTTAAAAATCATATTTTGCACATAGCGATCACAACGATGAAAGCGTTTTGCAGAGCATAACTAGAAATATTGATATTCACTTCAATCGCTTAAGATTTTATTAATTTCCATGACTTTTCCAGACCTGAAAATAGCTATTTTAAAACTCTCGTGATATTTCCATGCTTTCCATTGCTTTGAACTATGTATGGTGTTAAAAGGCCAATGTAAAATGTACAACTAGTAGGCATAATTTGTATAAAATACGTTACATTAAAGGAATATTCCGGGTTTAATACAAGTTAAGCTCAATCAAATCAAGAGCATGTGTGGCATGATGTTGATTACCACAAAAAAAACTTTCGACTCGTCCCTCCTTTTCTTAAAAATAAAAATCATGTGAAGCTTATAATGTATTATTTGAGCTGTAAAGTTGTTTAAATCGTAATTTTTGCAATAATTTTAGGGTTTATTGACATTACATCGTCATGGCAACAAAGTTGTAAAATTAGCTAGGCAATAACTTCACACAGAAAAGGTAAGTTAGCGAATGTATCACACTTAAATCATGTAAACACATATGTTTACGTCTTGTGGCTGTACTTTTTGAAACACTGGGTATTTTAATGTCTATGGATTGGCCCCCATTCCCTTCCATTATAAGTACCTCACTGGAACCCAGATTTTTACTTTTTTAAAGAAAAGGATGGGATAGTCAAACATTTTTTTTTTAGTAATCAACATATGCTACAAATGCTGTCGATTGAGCTTGATTTGTATCACACCACCAGGCGGCACTGCACATTAAAGTCCTGGAGAAAGCGGAACCAAAAAAAAGTCATTTTTCAAGGAGGGACAAGTTTAATCAACGTGCAAGTGTAAATCCGGAAGTACACATGGTAGTTTCGTAAATGAGGATTTCGTGTGTTTTCATCGTCTCCGTTAGTATGAACGACTTTTACGTTTTAGGAAGTTTATAGGCTCAGTTCGCAATGGATCACAAGAGACGACGCAGAGAATCTCCTGCCCGGGACACAAAGATAAAAATCAAACAAGAAAATGAGAGCCCCGTGCGGCCTCAGCGGTCACGCCGAGCCAGTTCAGGATCCAGCCGCGGCAGCAGTAGCCCACCTCCGAGAAGACGAGACAGCAGGTGAGCGCCTTTATTCCTTATACCGCCGATTAAAGCGATCGCTCACATTTCTCGTCTCGTCATTCCATTGAAATGTATTGTAGTATTTGGGGTAGGGATCAACAATTACATTTGTTTGTTGTCAGTAATTTTATGTTGGATGTTTCCTGAACTTGTAGATCACCTTTTAGAAGAAGGGACAGATCGCCTGCGAGAAGAGACCGGTCATCGGGCACACAGCAGGAGAGATCACCTCGACCCCGGAGGAGCAGAAGCCCGCACCGCGGGACAGACGTTAGATTAAAGCGGGCGAGTATAATTGGAGAACATTTTATTTGAACAGAGAGAGAAAAAAAAAATAAAAGAGCTGACTCTCTACACAACCTGATGAATCAGTGCAAGTTAAGGAGTAATGTTGCAACATCATGAATGGGTGTGAAAGCTGCCAATTATTAGGTCTTTAATAGTGTTTTCTTTATATGTAAACTGAGTGCTGAAAGGGATAGTTCATACAAAAACAAAAATTCTCATCAATTAATCACTCTCATGCCAAGCCAAATTTTGTATGACTTCTGCTGAACACAAACGAAGATTTTTAGAAGAATGTCTCACCTCTGTAGGTCCATACAATGCAAGTGAATAAATTCTACTTCATATTTATAAATTCTTCATATGGATTACTTTTACCAGGGGTCAACATTAAGCATTGTCATGTGCTTGTCCTCCAGACAAGTGAATTGGTTATTCGGATGCCTGAGCATAAAAGTTACTTGCCTGGAGAGACAAATGGCGTTTAAGTTACATGCGTAAGTAACATGTCAAAGTTTCTGTTGTTTGTTTTCTAAAATTACGACCGATGCACAACCAGTGTACCTATGCAATCAACTTAATTCTTTGCGACTGAAATGTAAACTGCACTGGGTAGGGGAGGAGTATTGTCATATGGTTATTATGTTATGTTACGTATGGTAGTCAAATAAAGAAAAGAAAGACTCCATCGCCATCATTTACAGCAGGGATGCTCACACTTATATGGAATGAGATCTACTTTCTCATCATGTTATTGCAGCAAGATCTACCATGTACAATATAGGCTATACATTATCACAATACCAACATTTCAGTAGTCGGTAGTGAAATTTGATGATTCTCAATAGCACAACAAATAATAAAACTAACTAATAACTTAATTATTAAAGAATGATTTCAAGTTTCTAAGTAATTATTTAGACTAACAACCAGTCAGTAATAAAATAACAATAAAAAAGCAATGAATAGAAATAGATACAAAAAAAAAAAATAGAACAAAAAATACAAATTAAGAAAACTCAGTGCTTTTTTTAACAGCTTTAAAAGTTTTAATAGCAGTATCAAGTATTCAATTAAACATTCCGAATGAAATGCAACATAAAACTACTACTAGTCTTCACTGTATGATTATAATGCATTAATACATTTTAAAGCTACTTAAGTTACCCAGTCACGAGCAGTGAGTGGTTTTCTCATTTTTGGATGTTTGATTAATATAATCACACACTAGACGGCAGCAGGTCTATTAGCTTACATTTACACTTATAAGTCTGAAATTTTAATACAAATCTTTTTTCTTCACGGTTTACGTTAACTATAGACATAACTCTTTGTGTTTACATGAATAACCTCGCCAAGATGGACATTTTTGCTGAATTTTTAAATGCATTTGACCATTCAGGCATGCATTAGCACAAGTGTTCTCGGAGCACATGCATGTTCAGCTTACAAACATGTGCCGCCTAGTCAATCAAACAGGGTGTAGCTGTTACTAGATGCTAGCAGATTATCAAATTATGTGCTCTTGATTATTTTCAACTGCAAAATAAGAATATTAACTTTGTAATAAGTGACACAGGCCTAGGCTATCACAAATATAGCCGTTTATTTATTTTTTTGTCTTTTCATTATTGATGTTTTAATCAGTCTGGTTGTCCATTCGGGGAAGTAAAATTATCTTTCAATTCCCCCTTCATAAATCCACTTGTCATCCACGGACAAATGTTAATGTCGAGCCCTCCTTTTATGCTATCTTTTTATGCTTTTTGAAGCTTCAAATATTTTGCCACAATATTCTTGCATGGTATGGACCAACAGAGCTGAGATATTCTTCTAAAAATCTTCATTTGGGTTAAGCAGAAGAAAAAAAGTTCCTACACATCTGGGATGGCATGAGGGTGAGTAAATTATAGGAGAATATACATGTTTGGGTGAACTGTCCCTTTAAATCTAAGTTGCAATACAAGCTTTCATGACTATTATGTTTCTTTGTGTTTTTGTAGTTGTGGGTATTTTAGATTTGTGTGCTTGCTTTGCAGTTTTATCAGCAATTTTGTTGTTGTTTACTTTAAAATTAGTTGCATAACAAACCCAGTCACCCAATATTACTGTAAGTTACTAGTAAGGCATACTAATAAGAGTTTTCATTTTAGGATCAAGAGGATCACAGAGGAGCCGAATGTCATAGGCATCGTGAGAGAAGGGATGATTCAAATGACCGCAGGGTAAAAAGGGAGGGAGAACGGCCACGGCAAAGAGAGCGAGACAGAGAACAGGAGAGGCAAAGGGGAAGAGTAAGGGATGCCCATATACAACAGCAACAGCAAGCTGAAAGAGAAGAACATAATGAACGGCGGCTAGAGAATCGCCTTAGACAGGAGGCTCGGAGCGGTAATGGTGATGAGGCACAAGAGTTTGGTGGTGGGCAGGATGGTGATTCCCCCCCTGCTGCTGAGAAGGAAAAGCCCAACTTTGAATTATCAGGTGCCTTGGTAGAAGATACCAACACATACAGGGGGGTGGTCATCAAGTATAATGAGCCTCCTGAGGCCCGCATCCCTAAAAGAAGGTGGCGTTTGTACCCTTTTAAAAATGATGAGCCACTGCCAGTCATGTATATCCACAGACAGAGTGCTTATCTACTTGGACGACAGAGGAAGATAGCAGACATTCCTATTGACCACCCTTCTTGTTCCAAACAGCATGCTGTTTTTCAGTACAGGTCAGAACAACACAGAGCACATTGGTACATTTTATTAAAAAGATTAAAGACTACATTCATTGAAATTAGTATGTTATATTAGAAAATGTGTATAAAAATAATTATAGCTAATAATGGAATGATCAGTCTCCCTGTTTATAATGTTATTATTAATGTCCAGGATCTGACTGCATGATTGCTATTAACAGAGTGAGGTCAGAAAAGATTTAAGTTAAATAAAAAAATGGAAGTGACATTTGGAGCCCTTATCATAAAAGCATGCTTTATATCAGCAGTGGTGGTATAACAAACCCAATGGTGAGAAGTTATTGTAATGGTTTACTCTTGAAATATTACTGAATATAAGTGGTAATTAGTTTTCATAACGCTCTTTTCTCTCTCCAGATTAGTGGAGTTCACGCGAGCAGATGGCTCCACAGGAAGAAGAGTTAAACCATACATCATTGATCTGGCATCTGGTAATGGCACCTACCTGAACAATCAGCGTATAGAACCACAACGTTACTATGAGCTAAAGGAGAAGGACGTGCTGAAATTTGGCTTCAGCAGTAGAGAATATGTGCTCCTTCATGAGTCCTCTGACACAGCTGAGGTTGATGCTAAGATGGAGGAAGATGAGGATGAAGGCCTTGATGAGTAGTTAGTACCCAACATTTACTAAAATACCTGTTTTGTGCTGGGCTCTTCAAAAGAGTTTGGCCCGTAGGAACAGCACTGACCGTTTCACCATTTTGTTTTGGACAATGAAACAATCATGATTCATCCTGCCCTGGTTGCTCTGTATGACTATTCTCAGGTGGATAGCTTTTGTATAAGACAGTTTTCTGTCAGATTGTCTACAGTGTTGTCTCAAAGCAAGTGCTCAATGCCAGAACTAATTACTCGATATGTTAAAAATATATATATATATATATTTTGGATACTGTACGTTTGAGGTAATGGAGATTATGTGTAGATTTGGTTTCTGTAAATATACTGGATGTATTTGATGCGAGTGCTTGTTTCATGTGTTTTAGTTTGTAGTCTTTCTGATTAGATGAGTACTATCTACTGGTTAGTCGAACCAAGCTGTCAGCACTCACAGAGCATTGAGTTATCATCTTTGTGGTTATTCAGAAAAATCTGACTAATTTGCAAAAGTCTAAATATTACTTCACAGCAGATAACTTCTTTGTTTAGACATTTTCTATTCTCTCGCAGCACCTTCATATTTGATTTTTAGATGTTTTGTATTGTAAAATAAAAACAAATAAAATTTAGTTTCCTGTGTTTTTCATTGAATGCACATATTTTGAGAGCAAATGGGGAGATCTGCAGTTGATGGACCCCCCCACTGTGCTATTTAGCTGGTGTGCTAAATTACTTCTTCAAAATTTCCTTGAATTTGTCAAATTTAAGTACAAAAATTCAGAAGATGAATTTGTATTTTCTGTATGCATTGATTATTATATATTGCTGTAAAGCAATCTGAATTATTATTTAAATATTTTGCGAGAATTTATTTGAACTCTCAGTAAATGTACTGTAGGCTCAAGGACGCTCATAAATTGATTGTGCATATAATGCTGACGTACCTATTTTTAATACACATGTTTATTTATATCTTCAGCTTTAATGTGTCAATAGGAAAAATACATTTTCAAAATACAGACTCCTAAACATTTCTTTTTCAAATAGAATAGAAGAACAGGGAGCCCTGCAACAGATTGCATGGTCCCCCACAGAACACCCCACTGCATATTGAGTATGTCTGGGATTACAGAAGCAATTGATACACCTGAATAAGAACTTGGGCAAATTCTCCAAGAAGCTTGGAACATCCCATCTGCCAACAACCAAGAAAAAGTCCAGGTGTATCTAGGAGAATTGAGGCTGTTTTAAATGCAAAGGTGGTCACACCAAATATTTATTTATTGGACTTTGTATGATGTTCATTGATCAATTAAAACTATTTATGGTATTATTTTGAAGACATCATCACTGTGCAACATTTTTCACAAATGCCTAAATTTGCACAGTACTGTATACATTGGCAAAAGTTTTGATGAATGTATTATGCTTTTTGATTCATGTCAATGTCCTCAGCTTTATACATATTTTAATGCTTTTATTTTTGAAATTAGAAACATTACAGGGGGTATAAATACAGCAAAGAGCCAGCCTATTACCTAAGAAATAGGCTGGCGCGCAAATGTTCGATCCAGGCGTGAATGGCTGCATAGGAATCGAGACAAAAATTCCCATTTGTTAAAATGATAAAACAACTAAATACAATTACAAAGAATAAGAACAGTTTTTTTCCAATGAGTGTGCTCAGCGCTTTTGTGTTTAAAATAGAACACATGAAATCATATAAGAATTAATATCAATAAAAGGGCTTTGAAGACTTTTATTGTGAAATACTCAACATCCGGTTTTCTTCACGTTGATACATCATGGGGTTTCGAGGTTTGTGCTTATGTCTATTGTTATTATTAATATTTGTCCCAAGGTCTCAAACGCTGTTTCATCTTTGTGCCATACATTAATTCTAGCATAGCTGGCCTTTGTATTATGGGTCTGGATTATTTTATGTTTATGTTTACCTGTAATCATATCTCAGCACCAGACGGCACATAATACTTAACAAAATATGCCATGTAATATTTAATCAGATAAGGATAAAATAAGTTTGCCTGTAATTAAGATGTTTAAATTGAATTATTGCAAGAACTCGTCCAAATGGGCGATGTTCGTTTTCACCTGATCTCTTATTAATGGTATTAATCATATCACTTGCTTATAACATCTCTCTTTCTCTTTTATATGTAGCCTAGTTTGTGTTTTTGCATAGTAATCAACCGGTGCCTTCGTCACAATGTCATCACAGCCTTCAGAATCACCTATAGGCCTACATTTCGGCCAGGTTGTGATCGGTCCACCTGGTTCAGGTAAAACCACCTATTGTCGAGGCATGCAAGAGTTTTTGAGTCGCCTAGGACGCAAAGTGGTGGTTGTTAACCTGGATCCTGCCAATGAAGGATTGCCATATCCATGTGCAGTGGACATATCTGAGCTTGTCACTCTTTGTGATGTGATGGACAGTCTAAAACTTGGCCCCAATGGTGGACTAATTTATTGCATGGAGTATTTAGAGGCCAATTTGGACTGGTTAGAGGACAAGCTGAAACACCACCGCAACTGCTATTTCCTTTTTGATTGCCCAGGACAGGTGGAACTTTACACTCATCATAATTCGGTGAAGAATATATTTACACAGCTTTCCAAGTGGAATTTCAGGGTAAGCAGGTGATCAAAACTTTTATTTTACTTCTCTCTTATTTGTCTCCTGTCTCACTTTGTCTTATTTTGGCAGCTGACTGCAGTGCACCTGGTGGATTCCCATTATTGCGCTGATCCAGCCAAGTTCATCTCTATACTCTGCACATCCCTGGCCACCATGCTGCATGTGGAATTGCCACATGTCAATGTCCTTTCAAAAATTGACCTTATTGAGCAGTATGGAAAACTTGGTGAGTTGATCTATCCCAAGCTTTAATGAATGAAGATACAGGTGCAGATGTACTAACATGGTTGGGGAGTAATGGAATGCATCTAAATGGAATATGTATTTAAAATACAAAATATAAGTAACTGTATTCCATTACAGTTACAATTTAAATCATTGGTAATTAGAATAAAGTTACATTCAAAAAGTATTTGGATTACTGAAGAGATTACTTTGCATTTTATTATAATTTGTTTCATTTTAATATTTAGTCCTTTCAGATGGAAAATATTTATAAATATAAATGATGCGATCCAAAGTGTATTTGAACAGCGGTGAAACACTTTCTTATGATATGTGTTAAAGAAGTATGTTTGAAATAAGTTTGGAGCAGAATAAATAGAAATACCTTGTGTAAATTGTCAGCTTTACGCTAATTTAAAATGCTATTTCTACCCATTCTACATGCACATGTTACCAGGAACTATCATATTTTATCAAGAAAATTAATGTTGGACCATAATTTCTTTTTTCTAGTAAGACCTTTGATATTAGGGCAAAAATCATATTCTTGACATTCATTTTTGAATTGTTTTCCTGTAAAAATATCAAACAATCCTTAAAACAATATGAATTATATTGATATTTTTTTATAAACAACACTGAATGTATTTATAACATGTGTATTTTGTCTTTCTGTACTGGCAGAGTTTTTAATAGTCAAAACAAGTGAAAAAAATCTACCAGTGCTGAAGAAGTAATTCAAAGTATTTCTAATATGTTAATGACCTTGAGTAATCGAACGAAATATGTTACAAATTACATTTTAAAGCATGTATTCTGTAGTGTAATACATTTCAAAAGTAACCCTCCCAACCCTGTGTACATAGTATTTTACTATACTATTTCATCAGATATTGACCCCCATCTTAATTTATTAGGTATAAATTGGATTTGTTGCAACAACATATCTGTGTTAGATGATATTTCTGCATTTATTACTTTATTTATTATGTTATTACAAGCATTCAACCTGGACTTCTACACTGAGGTTCTGGACTTGTCTTATTTGGTGGAGCACTTGGCTTTAGACCCTTTTTTCAAGAAGTTCCATCACCTGAATGAGAAGTTGGCTGAAGTGATCCAGGACTACAGCCTTGTGTATTTTGTACCTCTTAATGTGCAAGTTAGTGCTCACTTCTTGTTTGTGTTATATGTCTGCGTAATTGTGATGAGATTTGCAGCATGATCTTTGATCATTGTTATTTTTCTACAGGACAAGGAAAGCATGACACAAGTTTTGCAAACTGTAGACAAAGCCAATGGCTACTGCTTTGGGGACCTGGAGGAGAGGAACCTGCAGGTCATGATGTCTGCTGCTGTAGGGGCAGACTTTCAGTTCAGCTCGTATCCTTATTGTACTGACTTTTTTTTTTTTTAACTCCCATTAATTTCTGTAATCATTATACCTTTATCAAAAAACACAAAATTGCTGTAGGCACACTAAATTGGTATTCAGACTAGAAAAGAGATCTTGCAAAATGCATTTATTATTACATATTTTTGAATTTGCATGGTGAAAAGGTATTTTGTAATTATTTTCTTGCAACATAAGCCTCTTTTCCACCATTGGGCTAAACAATTCTCATCATGGAACCATGCTGTTCCATACTCATCTGGGTTCTTTGGCTCGGTTGTTTACGGTTTTCCAGTGTGGAACCGTTCGGTCTGATTGTGGAAAAGTGTCTATATATTGTTATTAGGGCTTGAACGACTCGGCAAATTTAGATAAAATGTAGCTATGCTATGTTTGGCTACTATACACAAATAATGTGTTACTCGCTTCATGGATTGCTGCTCTGAAATTAGTAAAATGTTCTGGTTTGGGGGGACATTTTTAAACCTTTTATTACCTGCAAATTTATTTTGTCCTTGACAATACATTTCAGAACTCTTGGAGTACAGGAGAGATATCTGGAACCCACTGAGAAAACTGTGGATGAAGAAGTTATGGATTTGTGACCCTATTTATATGGATTAAAAAAAAACGTATAGTAGTAAAAACAAACAAACTGTTTGTAGTTTGTAGAGCTGTCTGACCTCATAAGCAGACACTGATGGCATCTTAAGAAATGCTGGATCATGTTTGATTTCTTTTTCACAAAGCAAATTACAAAAAAACATTTTTACAACAGAAAATTCTTTTTTGCCTCCAAGTTAAAATGTGTGTTCACATAACACTTTAAATGTTGTTTTAGACTAGTACTGTTTATTTGCAGCTGTAACAGTAAATGTAGACATTGTCTTTAACAAAAATGCAGAAGATTAATCATTAAAAGAAGTGGTGTTAGATACCTTTTTTATTCATCATTTAGTTCACAATAGACAACCTTTTTACAACTAACTACTAATGTAAGTAGTGCTCATCCAAGGGGCTCTTTAAATTAAAAGTGTAATGAATAATTGTGAATAATAATATACTAATATAAGAGAAAGAATGGTTGGATGAACAGGAATAAAGAACAAAGTTTGTTTCTGTATCTAAAGCACAGCACCACTGATTTACAGTAAACCTAAACTTCATTACGTGGATTTGAGTGCACTGAAGGATGAAGATAAAGATAGATTCTTCTCAGATTTATAAATGTTCATCTCAGTGCTAGGCTCATACGTGTTTTATGCGGTGCTCTGGGATAGGTTGTTCAGATGACCATGACAAATAAATAAATGGGATTCAATAGTGTGCTATTGATATAAAATTTAAGTTAACAGTTTAAGTTCCTGCTTTTTAATTAGTTAATGTTTTCACTTTTAAAGCTACCCAGTATTTTCTTACAAAAAGGAAGCTCGTTTGCTTTCACTTGCTTGGAAAACACAGTGTGGATATTTTAACAGAATCACCAGTAGAGGTCACTGTCGTATCGGCTACTTGTTCACGCATCATAGTAGTCAACATTTCCTCGTTAATCATTTAATTTAGGGAATTTAATTTCTGATGTCACAGTTTTTTTCCGTGACCGAATGGCAAAAGCAAATGTAGTATGGTGACACAAACAAATAATTACATTGGTGTGATAGAAATGGAGAGGTTTTTTTATTTATTTTTTAAATCAGTCAGAGCAGTCTTTAATTATTCACACCCCGTTGAAACAAATAATAATAATATAAAACAAATAAAAAAATTAAAAAAAGCCTTGGATGTTTTATTGGTTTGGGCACATTCTCTGTCCCGCTCTCATGGAACTGAACGCGAATTTTGCTAACTTATGGCAGACAACCGTTCTCCAACTGGAACACCTTTCTAATCATGTGCAGTCTGGACCTTGAAAAGGCCTTCTCACACGCGGAAGAACACAGGAATGCATTGTACACGAGAGGGAGACATGGCAACTATGTTAGATAGTGCTCAATGTTTGCATACGTTATATTTAAAGTGAAGTTTTTCTTGCCAGTGCTAGTTAAATGTGACTTAAACAATTGCGTTTGTGCACGAAACTGTAACAGCATTCCTCAGGAAGGGTTTACCGAAACAGTCACCTCATCTTAACGCATACTTGTGCGATCCGCGGAAGTATTTCGGGGACAAAAAATAAAGAGGCGTGCTTCGCCTCTTAGCGCACTCAGTTTGAGAATCCTGCAAAACACGGCAATGAATAGGAAAACGGATCATGCGGTCTTTGCTAATATATCATTCTTAGACCCATTATTGGCGATTACAAATTTTCGAATCAGTTAACAGATAACTTAATTTCTAACAATATAGTAGGACAATAATTTTTTTTAACAGCTATGTTGGAATACTCTAAAATTGGTGATGTTTTTTTAAACCAGTAACAAATACATCACGTGCGTTGCTTTTGCAAGAAGACAGTTGTGTTCAGGGTACAGTATTTTAAACAACATGTTATGGACCCTGTCCTTGTAATGACAATTGACACTTCATCTGAAGGGTTCATGGCCAGCAGGAACCTACACTGTGCACTACTTATATTCATACATTACGTCTTTATAATTTTTATCGCGCCTACATGTGAGAAAATTATTTGATGCTATCACATATATACATGCAATTATATTTACTGAGATATATTTTTATAGACAATTTGAGAACTGAAAAATAATGTGCAGATCTCAGTAAACTTGGTCTGTCACACACTCCCCACCCCCCACCACTTTGTCAGTGGATATATTCATGATCCAGTCCACATTTTAGTACAATCTGCAAGGCAAAAACAGAAGGCAGACAGGGAATGGAGTTAGCAAAATGAAATCTGTTTCTGCTTTACAAGGCCTGAGAGTGAACAAGCTTGACATAAACCCATACTTGCTGTATTTATCATTTAGGGTGATAAAAGAAATGTGTTTTTTTGTGTGTGATGGGAACTTCCACAATTGCACTAAAATAAATTTTATTTAGCTTTAAAGCTGCCAGTAATTTTGCAGAAGAAATATTTTGGTCTGTGATTTTTAAATTATGTGGACTGAATTCTATAGTGGTGACAGTGACACAGAAGATAGGTCTTGTTTTCATCTTCCTGTTACCATGTTTTTTAATTCCCCAAAACACAAAATAGAGACATTTAGTAATTTGCTGGTCTAAATGTGCAAACCTACAAACGACCAATGAATTAGAAAGGATATTGATTAACCTGACCTTCCATTAGAATGCCCCCATTAATATATATATATATATATATATATATATATATATATATATATATATATATATATATATTGGTATTTGTATTTTCTGTGGATATTAGTGTGTGCGCTGAACACGCAATTATGTACAAGTTATGGTTTCCTATGGCTCTCTAGAGTGGTACTTCCTTCCCTAGCACACTTCACACTTGTGTGTGTGTGTGTGTGATGGCTGCCCAGCAACCTGCTGGCTGAGGACCAACTTCCTTGTGTCTGCTCTTGCTACTTATGGATTCCCATGTGGGGGTGTGTCTGAGAACAAGGAATTGAATGAAACGCTGATTGAATGAAGGGCTCTACTGAGCAGTTCCCTCCTTTTACCAGCAGTGTATACATGTGGCTTATTGGCATACTGAGGGTCATGAAACTGTGCCATACTTTGTACTCTGCTTTATTAAAACTGTTGACAAACAAGTATTTAGATGAAAGCCATGTTTGCTTGGCTTTAATTTTTAGCCAGCAAATCTCAGCACAATCCATGTTTTCCACATCTCATTCTCTCTTAACAATTTTAGATGAAGAGCTATGTTTTGCAATGACAGACTTTCATGCCACTTATTGGAAGAAAGAGGCTGGAAAATCTACAAATACATTTTCTTAACCGTTTTTTAAAATTTCACAAATAAGTTGTAGATTTAATTATTTATTTTCTTTAACCAAATTCATACTTGGGTTGTAGAAGTAAAATCAGAGTTCATGTTAACTACAGTACATGGTTATTTTACATGTTTACTCATATTAAATATGAAAATGAGAGGCATAAATTGATAGGATTGCATAAAATGTAATATTTTCCTGGATTGTTTGGGATAGTTCACCGACTATATACAATTGACCATTTTTATTATAAATATACTGTATTTATGATTATGTATTAAACTGAAGATCTTGGATAATTGAACAAGCTCCTCATTAAAACGCTCTCTATCTAACTTTGTCTCTCTGCTTGTTTGTATTATTAAAATTAGTATTTCTATTTTATGCTCTAAAGTTATTTGATAATGATCTATATTATTGTATTATGCTGTCAGTTTTGACTGACAGTGATCTCTGTTACACATAACTGAAACCTCATCAACAAGGCGTTTCTGTACACAGAACTGCCCCTCGCTGGATGTTTTTTGTTTTTGGCACCATTCTGAGTAAATTAGAAACTGTTTTCACTGTGTGAAAATCCCAGGAGATCAGCAGTTACAGAAATACTCAAACCAGCCCATCTGGCACCAAAAATCACGCCACGGTCCAAATCACTGAGATCACATTTTTCTACATTCTGATGGTTGGTGTGAACATTAACTGAAACTCCTGACCCATATTTGCATGATTTTATGCATTGCACTGCTGCCACACGATTGGCTGATTAGATAATCGCATGAATGTTTGTTGGTGCCAGATGAGCTGGTTTGAGTATTACTGTAACTGCTGATCTCCTGGGATTTTCATGCACAACAGTCTCTAATTTAATCAAAAAGCTGCCTAAAACAAAAAACATCCAGTGAGCGGCAGTTATGTGTACGGAAATGCCTTGTTGATGAGAGACGTCAACAGAGACTGGCAAGACTGGCTTGAACTGACAAACTCTACGGTAACTCAGATAACCACTCTGTACAATTGTGATGAGAAGAATAGCAATGTGTGTTGTTTTGGCGGCACAAGGGGGAGCTACATAATATTAGGCAGGTGATTTCAATGTTGTGGCTGATCGGTGTTTATGCTCTATCATGACAACAACAAAATTTAAGGCTGCTCTGATGCTGCTATTTGTTTTTTGTTTATTTTTACACAGAACCAAAGCAGCATCAAAACTGCCTTTTATAGGGGGTGAGGTTAGTCAGACCAGGGCTAATTTAGTCTGGCTTTTATGCAGCATTGCATCTTTACACAAAATTTTGAGCAGGGATAGAGCAGCCTTAACTCAGCTGCATAAAGACACCTCAAATGTACAGTTCACCCAAAAGTGAAAATCATCTCGTCATTTCTTCACCTTCATGACATCCCAGATGTGTATGACTTTCTTTCTTCTGCTGAAACCAAAGATTTTTAAAAGAATATTTCAGCTCTGTAGGTCCAAACAATGCAAGTGAAGAGTGATACATTTTTGAATGCTATAAAAACACAAAGGCAGCATAAAAGTAATCCATTTGACTTGTGGTTAAATCCATCTTATTAAGTGATCAAAGGGATTTTGGGTGAGAACAGATCAAAATATATCTCCCTTTTCACTGTACTTCTTGCCATTGCAATCTCTAGGCACAATCGGGATTTTAAGATCAATTGCACGTCCTAGTGCTTGACATATGCACAGAGCACTAGGGAATGTAATCAAGCTTAAAAGCATGATCGCCAAGGATACTGCTAATGTCAAGGTTTATTGTGACAAAGGAGTTACATTTTGGCCTGTTCTCACTCCAAAATGATAGGAATCGCTTCGGAAGGCATTGATTAAACCACTTGAGTCTGATGGATTACTTTTATGCTGCTTTTTGGAGCTTCAAAGTTTTGGTCACCATTCACTTGCATTGTGTTGACCTACAGAGCTGAGATATTCTTCTAAAAATCTTTGTTTGTGTTCTGCCGAAGAAAGAAATTCATACACAGCTGGAATGGCATGAAGGTGAGTAAATGATGGGATAATTTTCATTTTTGGGTGAACTATACCTTTAATATTTACAATGGAATATTTATACAATTGAGTAAGAAAATTATATTTATCAGATAAAGCCTCACAAATATGCACTTAAAGAGTGACAGAGGGTATTTCCGTACTTCACAGGAGGCGACTGGAGTTGGCCAGCAATGCTAGCGGCTCTGCATTGCATTGCTTGTGTGCTGTGCAGTTCTGCCCATCCCCCATACTGAGATACCAAAGCAGAGTTGTGCTGCTTTTGCAACCAGCAAAGCTTCAGCTAGAGTGAGAGGCAGGCTGAGAGAGAGGAGAGGGGGTGGGGAGAGCAGAGAACGAGAGACGGTATGTTATTCTCCCAAAAAGATATTTCCCCCCAGAGATCCTTTCTCTATCTCTTTTTAGATTCCAAACTGAACCACAGTATAAATAGATGGGCTTATTTTGTGATGATAATGTATTCTGCCTTTCAACCACTTTGTGTGGTTTATCTGATTTTCTTCTTACTCATGCTCTCTCTCTACCTCCCTCCCTCTCTGTCTCTTTTTTCATTTTTCACTTCCTGCTTGCAGACTAGCTCAACCCACCACTAACCCTCCCTTCTCTTCCTTTCCTTACGCATTTCAATCAGCACACAACCCCCTAAAACCCAATTTTTCTAGCATGTATACAAACAGTCAAATTACTTTGTGTTGCCTATTCTGTTAGATTTATGTTTAATATATGTCTATTCATATTTTTTTTTTCAGTCGGTGCGTGGGCGGACTTTGATATAAGAGGGTTATTATTTAATAGGCAGTACTAAAACCAGTACAGCCAGCTGCAAGCCAAGCATAGCATGCTTGCTTCATGGGAACAAACCTCATTAGTGTGATTAAACCATGTACAATAAAAATGCATGCAACTGGCTTTGCCATTTAATTCAGTTCACTAGCAAAATCTTTTCAAGGTGCTATTTCAACCTTGCCGTTATGCAACGTCAATTGACCCCCCCCAACCTAAACCAGCCCCCCCTTCCATGAATCCATTCCGCACTATGAAGAGAATCCGAGCCATGTTTTACTGGTCTCAATGCACCTCGGTAAAATGGCTGTATCTAGCTGAGCCTCGTGCTGGTGTGATCCGTTCCGCGGCTGTAGTCTACTTCTGCAACAGAACCCCCACAAATTCCGTGTCGGTTAAATTTCATTCCCCCGGAACTCAATTTACGGCGCTTTATAGTTTAAAAAAGGGAGCCGACGGAGGAGTCCGGATTCGTTCCGGCGTAAGGGGTGGGGATGAGTCGGGACACGGGTAAATTGTTGTAAAACTGTTGTTTTTACATTCAATGTTTAGCGTTTGATTGTGACCGACTCGCCGAGAGGGAGAGGGGGTATCATGGCTGCTCAGGTCGCCAGCGCTACCTCTCTCAACACCAGCCCGCCTTCCGAGCTGAAAAAACCGGATCGAGACCCAAAGGAGGAGTCGGTACCGGGGGAGAAGCAGCAGGAAAATAAAGAACCGGGATTAGAGAGCGGATCTCCGGGTCGCGGGGAACTGCAGGACCGGGCCGATGTTGGAAATGCTGGGGGAGGAGGGGAGTCTGAAATGAAGAACGGGAATCCGTCGAGGGTGAACAATAATCAAAATGAAACTGCCGAACCTGAAGGGAATAATCACCCCGGTATGGTACATCACCACGCGCCCGGTTTTGCGCCACCTTCCTATGGCTACAGTCAGCACTACGGCCGGGCCCCTTTTCATCAACATGGCGGACAACAAAGCCCTGGCATGGCAGCTGCAGCGGGGCCAGGCGCGCTGTCGAGCAATATGATGGAACCCTATCAGCCCAATTCGCACGAACACGGCTTCCCGAATCACCAGTTCAACAACTACAGTCCGTTCGGGAACCGAAGCCCTTACCCGGGCCAGGGATACGGCATGAACTCTCCGCGCAGCGCTCCTCAAGCTCAGGCGGTAGGGGGGCAGTCAGCCAAGCAGCAGCCAGCAGCGGGAGGATCTATTGCTGCATCTTACAATAATCAGAGGTATAACATGGGAAATCCGCAGCCAACATCTACCCCAACTCTCAACCAGCTACTGACCTCCCCGAGCAGCACCAGGGGCTATCCAAATTTCCCACCAAGCGACTACAACAGCCAGGATGGTGCTAAGGGACCAGCAGATCTGGGCAGCGGTGGGCAGTATGGTGGGGGCCATCCGGGTTGGCAACAAAGAACCCATCACCCGCCGCCCATGAGTCCGGGAAGTACTGGGCAGCCCCTGGGTAGAAACCAGGTAAAATGACTATTCTAGCGCAATTGAAAGAACCATCTCTTTCCGTTTGCTCAAGTCATACGAGTGATTGAAACGCAATGGGTCTGCTATTGTCTGAGCTAGAGAGGCTATAAAATGGCTGCCTCCTTGGTTTTTCCAACCTCCGCATTTTAACAGCGGCTATTTTGATAGAATAACGAAACTTTAGAAAAGTTCAGCTTCATTCATGACTGTTCTTGTATTGTACGATGAAATCGTCGCTCATTATGTGCTGAGGTTAGATCTTCAAGTGTTTTGATAACGCCAAAAATACGTATTTAGCTCAGCCTGCTTCACTTCAGAGGAGGCTTTAACGCATTTAGCTGTTCGCATAGAGGCATGTTTGATGTTTTATTGGTATAATTTATCCAGTATGCAATATTTTGCAGAAATATCAGCTTGCAGAAAATTAGCTTACTAGGAGAGAATATTTTTTTGTGGAAAAGCCGCGATGTCTTTATTATCACGTTCACGTCACACCTGTATAGTCGATACATCTCTTAACAATCCTTATTTTGTCAACATTTGATTTGAACCCTTTATATATAAAGTTAGTAGTACATTTGTTGAGAAAAAGCTTGGTTTTAAACCGTGGACTGGGTTTAATATCTTGTCTCCATGCGCACAGCTTGTAAACGCAAGCCCAGTTATTTGAGTAAGTGCAGATTGGTTTGCATTGGGATTTGAATTGTGGAGGTAAAATCCTCCTGTCAAAGGCAGGAGACAGTTGGTCTTGGGTTGACATGCTCGCTGAGATCTGATTGGCTCTGCATTCTGTGCTCTTGGCCATTTATAATTGCATATGATGTAACACTGGAACACTTGCTGATTAGTTTATATTGCTCATCTCCCTCACTCATTGAATAGTATGGCGTTTCTATGAAAATGTTTTCATGGAAATGGATTGAATTCCATTTATGTCATACACAAATCTTTTGGTCTCAAGAAGTAGTTCCTTTTTAGTGAAGTGTTCCTTATTAATCCATTAATTGATATAGGGTGTGTTCAAGGCTTGCACATAGATACTGATGGTTTTTACTGTTTAAAAAACACGCATGACGTTACTGGTTGGTTTGCAAATTTCGTGTTTAATTTCTTAAATGTTATATGGTTTTTTGCACCCCTAAAGTAAACTTAAATGGAGAATAAATCCTGCATTTTAAGTTGAAAACTAATGCTGATGGAAACATTCTCATTGCATGTCACTCATATGCTGGGAACTTTGTGTGTGTGTGTGTTTTTTTTTAAAGTTTATATTATTAGAGCTACAGGTGAATGGTCTGTATCCTTTGTAGCCTGTTCGATTATGAGAAAACACTTGTTACATCTTATTAGTTGAGGCTAGGGCTGGGATAAATGATTATTTTTTTTAAACGATTAATCTAACGATTGATTTTTTTTTTTCCCCAGTCCGATTCGATTTCGATTAATCGACTTGTGACAACACCGGTAATACCGGTTTCATCGGGGGTGGGGGTGTATAAAATGTTTAAAAAAAAAACATTTGCCGGGAGTTTGATTGACTGGCGATCTGATCAATCAATCATAATACGCCATTTTTGTCCGACAAAGTAGTCAGGAGACTGAAGATTAACGTCGGTGGATTTGAATTTGAATAATGGATTGTAGGCTACTGTACTGACATCTTTCCACGGTTAAAACAACAGTCCTTCTGATGTAGGCTACATTCATGTTTAGCCTATTTGATGCTATAAATTAACCAAGGAAAAGATGATCGGTTCATGAGCAGCTTTAACTGAGGCAATCTGTCACGACACATTAAAGAGCCACAAAATAGTAGGCCTATTTATGGTTTAATTTTCTTTGAATGACCAAATTTGAAAGTTGAGACTTTATTAAATGTTACCTGCTTGGTCCTGTCTGTCAGCGCGTTGTCAGTGTCCTCTATGTATTTTTCACGACATTCATAGCTATAAGCGCATTATTAATAGCTATAAGCGAAAACTTTAGGTGTCGACAACGTATTATAGCCTACTCCAACATCGACTGCAAAGTGGGGAGTTGAAAAAAACTTACGGTGCTCTGTCATCTGCAGCTGCTTCCGGGTGGCGCCTCTTCAGATGCTGGTGCATTGTCGTGGTGCTAAAATGGAAGGCCATCTCCATTTTGCAAAGACGACATATCACGGAATTGTTTCCTTTTAAATTAAAGAATTCCCATACTTTAGAGGAACGAGTGCATGCCGCCTTGCACTTCTGATAGTCTGAGGAGCCACTCGTGTTGCTACTACTCGCCGGCGCCGCCATCTTTGTTTTGGGTCCGACGAATCAACGCGCATATTTTGCGTCGACGGATTTTTTGCGTCAACGTCCCAGCCCTAGTTGAGGCCAGTTGATTTATTAAGGTATGATGTTGTAATCTTCTGTCTGGTCATCCTCTGCATTGATAAATTATCATTCTTATAAAGATAAATATCTTTATCTTTATGCTTTATTAAAACATGATTGTTTATTTATATGTTTTGATATTTGCAAACACACACACATCTTCATGTTTTTCAAGATAAATCTCACATGGGTTGGTGTGGGTCTTTCAGTTTTGTTGCCTTGCAAACTGCGTCTGGTATTTCAAATGGATCAGAACTTATTTGATTTAAAAGCTTTTTCAGTTTTTCCTGAAAATAACTTTAATTCAGTCACATTCCAATTGGAAGCAATGATGTGACATTAGCTGTGTCCCAAATGATGCACTATACACTATGAACTTGCACAATACATTATGAACTTGCACAAAACGTTATGCATTTGACTATGTAGTGTAAGAATTTTCAAAGTGTAGTATCGTCCCAAATGCGACACGTAACTTTACATTTTTTTTACTACTCTAAAGTTACGTTTCAAACGGCCGATAGCTTTAGGTCATTAGCCAATCTCAGTTCAACACCTATATCTCAAATAATGAACATTCACACAGTGTGGGTTGATGATAAAGCATTCAACTCCCATTTGTAAAGTGCTGTCGTCACTAAAGTTTCGCTAGTTGCCACATTATTATTTGCAATAGAGCGAAACAGTGCCCGCCCACTTTTTCTCTAATTTTTTTCATAGGCTTTTCATAAAATTTCACAAAGTTTGTTTTGAGGCAAAGACGTATTTGACAATCCGACAAAAAGACAAAGGTACAAGACTGTACTTGCCGTCTTTCATGAGGGCACAGACCACAATCCCATGAAGCATTGTGAATGATGTAATTAAAAAATTATGAGAAAATATATATATATATATATAAACTATTGATTTTGAGTTGTTGGTTATAAATATAGAACTAATATATTTAAAGTTTATTGTAAAATATTCAGATATGCACAAATATATAATTGTTTTAAGGTAGTGGTTAACCGATATATCGCCAAGGCCAATAAATCAGCCGATATTCAGATTTAATTTGCATAAGTTTATAAATTTTTCCCGTTTGACCATTTTGTTTCTTGAGGGTGCTGATAATCTCCTGCTAGCATGTGAAGTGACTAAGACATGTAAACGACCAATCACAGTTCATTTTGTTGTTACGTGCCATCATGTTACTGCAATAATAGGCCGGTGTGCAACACAATTTCATTTAAACGGTCCACATTTCAGAGCTGCGAAAGATGCGTATGAGCTCAGTGTTAAAGCACACCTGTTTCATTCTCCCTCTCTCCACAACAGTCACCTGTAACTTTTAACTGTCTTGTCTAATGATAAAAAGGCAAATATCAATAAAACTAATATCATATACCATCTGCTAAATGTTCGCATATCTCGTTTAAACAGATGTAATAAACCAACCTCGCACAACTTCATCAGATCCAGCATCCTGTGGAATGCTCATAAATCTTCCTCTAAAGCACATATTCTAACAGTCGCTCCTCAACAGTTCCTGTAACCGTTTTTAATGATAAAAGGCCTATATCAATAAAACTTCTAGTATCATATGCAAATATCTCGTTTAACCAGTTCACGAAAATCCAGCGTTTTTCTTCCCGTTGAGCACTCATGTAATATCTTCCTATGAAGCGCATATTCTATCAGCCTGAATCAAAACTTCAGGATCAAATGTTCCTCTGTTTTACAAATCATGACGGTCACTCTGTGACAATCTAAGCAGGTGATCCACGCCATTTAAACTGCCAGTATAATGGTGCTTGCACTGGATCCGCAGGAGCGTGTGAGTGCAACTTCAAAGTAAAAGCGCTTCATGTGCACTATAAGTAAATGTCATATTCACTATGCACTGTGCAATTGGTTTGATACAATTTTTATTTTGGAGAAAATGTGATTGTTAATGCGCACATGCCATCCATGGTTGCTGGACTACTGTGTGTGCTGTTATTTCCTTCCTAATATATGAAAAATGTCTTCGTGAGCAAATAAATTACTACAATTTGGTGCCTATTCATAAATCAAATAAACTGCTATCAACCATTTAAAATACAATATTTTATATTTAAATACAATATTTTATATTATTATAAGTTACATTTTTGTGTGAAATTGAGTATAGTGCTAAATAAGAGTTTAATTTAACAAATTTCTGTTTATGTTATTTACTATGTTAAATTGTGATATAGGCATTTTATCAGCCTATTGGCAACCATGCCCTCTGTATATCGGCATCGGCCATGAAAAAAATCCATATCGGTCGATCACTAGTTTAAGGGTGAAGCGAGGTTACAACTTGGTTGCATCGTGTACTGTGGTTCATTCGTTTCGTGGGCTATGTTGGCCATGCTTCTCTGATTGGTGAAGCTTTCTCTGCTGGACCATGGGTAATGTAGTTTTGTACTAGGAATTCCACTTTCAAACATGATTTTAAAACGATGAAGTTGAAATAATGCATACTGATGACTTCAATTGAAGCATATACTATAGCTAAATAAACTTGTTGCTCACAGAAGGTTTTCAAGTTATCATTAAAAATCAATTAATCTATGGAAAAAAAAGTTTTTTTTTTTTTATTCTTTCTGAACCAGACTGTTGTGCTCTATTGTTTTGTCAGACCTGCATCACAGCCAGGTAACTCCGCCCCTTCCGCTACTTATGGCAAGCCAAGTGCACAAAATGTCCAACATTCCGCACTCCGTTTGACAGTTAATGAAGTACGTCATCCGGGTACTTGTAGTACACTTCTTTTTGTTGCATTTTCAGTGTTAACATAGACTAATGCTCACACTGCTTACACTACATATAGTGTAGTGTTGAAATGTGTGGTTTAGGACACATCTATTGTGATATTCCACTTATTATTACTCTCTTCTTGCTGCACTTGTGTGATTCAATCAGAACTTGTGAAGAAGTGATGTGTAATGCCATTCAACAGTATGAAAATACAGCAGTCAATTGTTTTGTGTCAGAAATCTCAGATTTCCAACAGCCACACAGAAAATGTGATTACCAACCGACGTCTTGGAAGAAATCCTTTTATTTAATTTTTTGTAATTTTTTTTGGTTGGGTGGTGTGGATCATAAATTATAGTAAAAATCAAAGACATTTAAGATTTACAATGCTATTTGACAATTTGTTCCTACATATTTCCACTATAAGGTAAAACATTCAGATCTGTTTTCAAGCCGTGTGGGGTTAGCAACTCCAGTAACTAAAGCCACATCATCATAGTGTTACTGCATCTTTTTTCTAGGTCTTTCAATGTTTTTTGTTGCCTATTAGTAATGGTATTTGATTAATTTTAATGTAGCTTTTGATCTTCTGCTAAAATAACACATTTTAAATGTAGATATATTAGGTTATGCTTATTTCAGATTGTGCATGCTGTCCTGTCTGCCTTCAGTCAGTCTGTAAGTGCTCTGGTATCCACCTCATCCCCCATGGCCAATCAGAGAGTCCATCCAGCAGTGTCTCCTGCCAAAGGAGCCCTCACTTTGTCTTATGCAGATTAGCCATGTGCTGCTTTTATTTATTTTATTTTCCATTTGGACACTGGAAAATGTCAAGAGCAGCTTGCCCTTTGTCATTTCACACTTTTAAAAGTTTACCATAGGAGGAATTCTTTCAAGGTTTGAATTCAAGCCAAATTAAATACAGACATCCAAGAAAAGATATCAGGGGTGCAAATCAGATGCTGTGACGCACTGTATTTTTTTTTTGTTTTTGTTATTTTAATGTTTCCGTTGATGTGGTACTGTTTAGACTTTAGTTATTTGAGTCAGTGCCCATCTGTGAAAAAGGCAAAGGCTGGTGATTAAGGCCAGCTGCTTGTGCCATACACTTTTACACGGCCTTGTCTGACAGAATGGCCAATTTTATGAATGTTGAATATGACAAATAGTACAAAGGGATTGATGATTTAAGTGTTACAGGCTGACATCTTCTATTAAATGTTGTCCGTTTCGAATCTAGTTTTGACACCATCAACTATAAAATGTAAAGGGTCATTGTAACAGTTCTGTGTCCAGCACATTAATCAGGTGTGCATGTTAAGAAATTGTGTGTTTTGTTGGTGATTGCTGTGGAGCTTTTAGTTGGCTTCTTTGTAAATTTGTATTGGCCTGACCAGTAGGGTTTAATTTATTTTCATGTTGATTAGATTTCATGTAAATCATGAAATGGCAAGAATATGGCCAAAAATATGCTAAAGGTTTTATTATTCTGAATTTGTATAGTGTAAAAATAGCTGGATGTACAGTACATGCATTACAAATTGGAAATAAAATTCAGCTTCATAATGGACAATGCAAACTTTGGTCCATATTTTATTATTTAACATTTGAACCGGCCAAAATACCAGTTCAACATTAAGACATTTTGAGGTTCTGCAGCCATTATTTATAAAATGCCATGTTCTGCATTTACCACGAGTGGATTTGGGCAGCTCACTGCAATGATTGCAAAGATTATCCCCAATATTTACCAATTGTATAAAAAAACATGACTGATATTCCAACTTTACAACTTGAGCTCTTATCCTGGTACTTATTTACAATGGTAGTTATGCACCGAAATTCCGTCCGGTGATAATTTATTTATTTGGCCATAAGAGGGGGAAAGAAAGTCTGAAATGCCAGAAATGTTTGTCAGAAACAGTTACTTTAAAAACCAATAACAGAAACGCACATGGAGACAAAGCATTGTTTGTGTTGAACTTTAAAGAATCCCCAGAATTGAAGTGATTACTCTCTTCGTTGTCAACGCATTAATAAATAAAGTTTTCCAGTACTCCGGTATTGTGTGCTTATGTGCCATGGATGTTACTGCCAAGCTTCAATGTGAGAAAAGCACCATTAAAGTAGTCCATATGACTTATGCATTATATCTTAAGTATCTTGAAGCCATACAATATGTTTTTGAATGCAAGTCTGCATGCACAGGGTGTGCGCGCACGCACACACACACACAAAGCATGTGCATGGCTCATGATGCATGCATGCACTGCTGTTTTCAGCACTCTGATGTGCAATATGTGGGTGCTCAATATTCACTCCATCTCAGATGTAGATGCTTTATATATTGGCTTGCTAAAACATGCATTAAGAACGGGACCAATGGAGCTTTTTGCCTAATGAGAAGCATTAAGATTTTGAAGTTAAGGAATTACGACTGAAATTGTATAATATAATTATTATAAATGTTTAATATTATTGTAATTACAAATTAAAATAATATTTAAATGAATTGAAAACAAATACATTGGTTCTCATACTGGGCATATTTGCTGCATGCGGTCTGAATCTGAGTGCTAATGTTCCCGACACCTCTTCTAGCAGTGATCTAGTTTCAAATTCTTTCAGATTTGGTGAAACCCTGGTGCTTTTCTGTCATCAATTTGTGTCATCACAAACATGCACATGATTGACAACACAACACAGGCCACTATATTTTTTTAAATTAATTTAGTGTCATTATGCACACCAGAGTGAATGACACTCGTACCTCTGTGTGTCGCGTGCCATGATATCTGATGCTCACAAATGTATTTATTTTATTTTGAGACAGCTGGTTGTGAGCAATGTATTTGCACTCTTATTTATGTTCCCCTGCCACTCATAGTGCACGTGTGTGTTTTTGTGCAGCAGTTGTTATCATACTTAAATTGGCAAAAAACAAGTTATTTTACTTTGTACTCAGGTCCACACTTGTTTATTCTCACTGATGCGAACCGTGGCACAGATCTATTGCAAACCGAGCTCTGACTAGGGTTGCAACGGTATGAGATTTTCACGGTATGATAACCGTCTCAGGAAAATATCACGGTATACGGTATTACACATGTACTGTAGGTGCGCGACAGCAAGGCCAAACTGCTCTTGTCTGTCCCTTTAACTCAGTGGTTCTCAACTGGTTTTGCTTCAGGATACAGATTTTACATTGGACATCAAGTGGCGACCTGCCATAGATTAAACATAACCTGTATTTAATGTATCTTGGGTTGCATTTCCTTTTATGTTGCATAGTTTTGTTCATGGTTTTACAGTACAAGGACATGCATCAAGTGATTATTATTTTTGTTGTTGATGTCAACATTTGACTTTCATCACACAACTGAATAACACGGACTGCATGACTATGATAAATTAATACTGCAAGAGTTAGATTAACATACAGGCGCAAAGGAACTTTTCTAAACATTTCTAAATTGCACAAATAATAAATACATTTACATATTTGTCTATGGCTTGCTTTTGCTCGCATGTCAATGATTACTCCTCCATGTGTCAATAATGCCGAGATCTACTTTTATATTTAATTTAATTACTGAGAAGGTTTACCTGCAAATTAGTACCACCAAACATCACAAGCAGCCTCAAGAATGGACACGGAGTAGCTGTATAATACTTTTCCTTGAGAAGAATATTGCACTACAGGTCGCTAAGTTTGTTCAAAGGGGAAAGCCAGATAGAAATAACGCACTCGCGTGCATGGTTGCCAGATTGCACAAATAAGCATTACATTAGGCAGAATATTTCCAATTTGCACAAGTATAAATCTTAAACTGTTGCGTCTCTTATCTGGCAACCATGAGCATGGTAAATGCTTGTGGAGACCCGTTATGTCCCAATGCAAGTTAACTGAAATATCCAATGAAAAATAAAAACGCTTTTACGATAAATGAGCCGCAGACCACATTAAACCATGTGGAGGGCCTGATCCAGCCCGCGGGCTGTAAATTGCCCATGTCTGCTTTAGCTGTTTACGAGATTATCATTAAATCTGCTTTGGCAGTCCTAAATAGTCTATCACTTGGGCGGCCGCCGAAATATCTTCAATGGAAGAACCATGACATTGCTCTTTCCCTGCTGTCCGCGACCCAGTCCGAATAAACCAGTTGAGAAACACTGCTTTAACTCACACCCACACTCATGTCAGACCCCCTTGTCTCGCTTTCCTGACGTTTTCAGACAATGAGGAAAGGAGATGCGCAAGCGCATGTGAGATTCTCCGTCTGGTTGCAGAAGCAAACTGGGATTGCTTCTGCATTATCCAGTAGAGTAGTTAACGATAAAGGTTTTCTTAATGTGCTACACATTTTTTTATGAAATTTGTTTCTGTGTACTCTTAGAAAAGTACTGTGTACTTTTAAAAAATATATATTTTTATAAGAAATGTGTAGTTATACAAAGAGGTTTTGATGCGTCCCTAATAATAACATTTAGAATTTAATTATTACAGACAGTCTAATTCAAAATAATAATTTTTCTGTTTTTGTCTCCATGCTCCCAGATTTTGTGGTTTCGGCCAAGTATTTTCAGTTCGGTGCATCATTATACAGCAACTCTCATCTCATTGCAAGTCAAGCTGGACCTCTCCTCTCATGTCATTAAAAACCCTGTGTCATTCATTCAGTGCCAAGATTGCCTTTTACGAAAAAAAGGGAAAGCTGGTTTGGCTGAGGCTCAAGCAGAGTTACAGCTGGGATGTGTTAAATATTAGGCAGACTGCCCTCCATTTGAAATGAGTTATATATATATAGCACTGTTGACTTCCTTAACAAATGCTGAGCAAGGTAACGGTCAGGTTAATAGCCGTGGGAGTCGGAGGCAAAGTGTTTCTGCTGTCTCTCTTTTCCTTCTCATTTTCATATTGTTTCCCCTCTGGCTGTTCTCTCTATTTTTCTATTGTGGCCTCTTTCATTTTCATTTTGTCCTTGCAGTTTTTTTTATTTATTTTTTTCACCTCACATTTAGGCCTATTAAACTCTCAAGTGTAAGAATGCAGTACAGTATTTAAGTTTTTCATGAATTTGGAAAACTTTAAATGCTTATTTTCCTTGAGTTTTCATACTGTGAATTTCTCAGAACTATCTCTTTTTCTCTCTGGTTCTATAGACTCCAGGTTCCATGGATCAGATGGGGAAAATGAGGGGTCAGCCATATGGGTCAGGTGGCCCTTACGCCCAACAACCCCATCAAGGGGCTCCTCCAGGGGCCCAGCAGGGGCCTGCTTTTCCAGGTCAAGGCTATGGGCCACCTGGCCCTCAGAGATACCCTATGGGGATGCAAGGACGTATGCAGTATGGCCAGCAGGTTGGTGTTTTTTCCTCTTAAGTCAAGTGTATACATTGAATTAACTTGACGTACAGACAGTTTTCAGATATAGACTCTCTGAGGATGGCATGATTATGGAAGTGATGCTGTTTTTCCTTTGCTATATGCTGCACACTTGTTTTTATAGAAGAGAATATTCTGGAAATTAAGAGTTGCTGAAATAAAGATGTAATATTTATGCCAACCAGTTATTGTTGGTAGATTATACCGCATTGCATGCTTTCAGCTGCATAAATATTACAGGTATTGCATGATAGCATTATAATGTTCTTTCACTGTATTTACACACTGGAGCTAGTATCAATATTTCAAAATTAGTATTCTAAAGGACTTCATAGTAAGGCTGTGTATAGATACAGATTTTCCTATTTGATTCCTACTAACAAGCTCTCATTAAATCATTCCCGATTTTATACAGCTCAGATACATTTGAATATAGTTATAATATATAACACCATTATAATGTCCATTTTGCTTGCATATGAAATAAATTGTCTCGCAGCTAATGCTGTAGAACATACTCTGAACCTTCCAACTGGGTAGGTTACATCACGGAAATTTTTATTAAAAAAATTAACAGCAGGGCCCAGACTATGCAGTTCCATTGCAATATATTTAACAGATATTAAAAATCAACACAACCAAAACTGAAGTAAACTTCAAAAAAAAGATCAATCATTGGATTTTAAAAATCCGTATTGGGATTGTTCAAATGAAGATTGATTAATCGGAATATTTATATTTTTACGCAATCCTACCTCCCTAGAATTTTAAATAAGATGCATTACTTCTAAAGTTTGAGTAGCATAGCTGCGCAGACGCTCAATGCCCTGTCTTGTTTGCTAGCAAAATCAGATTTTGGTGCAAAACATAAAAATAATGATATGTCACATCGGGACCGATGCATCGTGGGATCTCAAGCCATTCCCACCCTTAATAAATATTTACAAATGTAATGCTGCTCAAGATCATATTTTTACAGTAAATTGGCTACATTGTATTTTTCCCTTAATATTTATGGGGCATAGTATCATACTATGGAGCATGCAGATGAAAGGAAGCTTTTGTTTCCTTTTTTTATTTTACCCACATGCTGTAGAACCAGTAAGTGAGTGTAGGAAATGAATGAGTGCATTGATCTTTAGTGGTATCCTACTTGTTTGTGCAGATGCCATCATATGGACAGCAGGGAACAGGGGGCTTCGTGCAGCAGGGGCAGCAGCCCTATTACAGCCAACATGGCCAGGGGCCTCACTCGGGCCAACAGCAGTTGCCATACCCCCAGACTACCCCTGGACAACCAGGTCAGGGAACTTATTCACAGCAACCTCACGCCCCCCAGCCATCTGGCCCACATGGACAGGCCGGTCCTCCTTATCAACAGTCCCACATGCCCCAGCAGCCTCAGGGGCAGATTCCCGGCCCCTCGCCTGGTCCATCCCAGTCCCTGTACTCACAGTCCACAGCAGCAACCCCCCAATCTAGTCAGTCTCCCTATCCCCAGCAACAGGTGCCACAGTCCCAGACCCCACAGCAGGGCAACTCCCAGGCTCCTCCTGCCTCTCAAACCCAGCCTAGCTACCCACCTGGTCAAGGCCCCCAGCAGCCGCCATCACAGCAGCCACAACAGACGCCCACTTCTGCTTCTCAGCCGCCCGCAGGACATGGTCAGATGCCGCAGGGCCAGCCCACGTCATATGCCCAGAATCTACCGCAGCAGCAGCAACAACAGCAGCAACAACAGCAGCAACATCAATCACCGTTTCAACGATTTGCCCCGCCTCCACAGGTAACTTAGGCCTTACTATTTCAGTATGAAAGTGTTCTTGCATGGGTGCAGGCAGGGCTAATGCTGCATGGGTGCAGGCAGGGCTAATGCTGCCTAAATGTGCTATCATAATTTCCCACTTCTGAAGTCATAATTATCAGTAAGTCATGTTCAAGTTCTTTTTTGTCAGAATTGGAAACATGGAGGATGCCAGGTGCATTATTGCATATTTCTTGGAACTCTTATTTTGGGTGTTCAGACGTGACGTCAATTTATAGGCGAACACGGAAGGCTAATTCACCATTGGTTCCCTCTAGGGCTGGGTGATAGGACATTGTAATTGGATATGGACTATGTCTTACAAAAATCCAGATGCCGATTGCAAACGGACCATGATCGACAGTATCTGGAAATGGCAAAACCATGGATCTGGGAAGTCGGCAAATATAGTAAACAGTGGCCAGGGTGTAAAACTAGCACCCACCTCCTGCAAAATTCGACAAGGCTTAATCCAGTCCGCAAGCTCCTTGTCCAAACAAATTTCTTGCACAAGTAATTTTGCACATCAACTCGCAACAGGCGGGCCACCTAAAAACATCTTTGAGTGACACATGACAAGAAATGCTGTTAGTTAAAAAAACATGCGCTTGAAGAAACACACCTTATTATATTTTGAAGAACAGACAAAAGAAAAGCCGTTAATGCTTTTGATTCACTGTTTGTTCAGAGGCGTTCAGCACAAGCCTATCATGTGGAACACATGCATGTCAGCGTGCATCGCAAGCCTGTCTCATGGAACAAGCGCATGTAAAGAGTTTTTACTCATTGTTTCATTCTTCTGAAAACTGTTAGCAAGAATAACGTCATCTTGAGAATGCTGCAAATTATCTCCGATCATCTAGGGAGGTGCTGTGAGTTTAGTTCACCATTTCCGCACGGTTAAGATGCATTGTGAACGCAACTCTGCAGGTTTAGTAATATATATCTTTGTGATTTAAATCATAAAGTAATACAAGACACATTCACATTGAACCTAAAATTTTCTTTTCTTTTCTTTAGGCAGCATTAACTATATTACGATATTGATCTTAAATCGATATTGAAAGATATTTTTAAGGCAATTATCGCTCATATTTTTCAAATTTCGCCCAGCCCTAGTTCCCTCATGAATTTGCTACAGGTTTTTAAATTTACACTTAGTTCAATAAGGTTATACTTAAACTGTGGTAAGTATACTTCATACTTCAAATGTGACTTTTGAAGCCACCATGTTTTAATAAATGTTTGTTGCTAATAAGTTGCTAGATAAGGACCTTAATGTAATGTTGTCCACAGATCTTATTTTACTCATAAATCCAAAACTGCCATTTTGAAAATCCAGAGGGAACTCATGGCTTAAATTCTTGTTTTGGGTTTTTGGGCTGCAATATGAACTGCTCTATACAAGTTAGTCAGCTTGCTTATGATAATTTAATTTTTCACTACAGAAAGCATGCACACCTCAACCGTATTGAAACTTTGTCTCACATTTCGGGTATCAAAATTGTGTTACCCTGATGTAGTTACGACTTGAGGGGGTGTTCATGTCTAACTCCAAATAGGAAACTCGTATCTATGATAATTTCAATAGCTGATGGAGGCTGCACTAAATGAAACCATGTTTGCAAACCATTTTACAGTGCATTCAGAAAGTATTCAGACCCCTTCTGTTTTTCACATTTTATGTTGCAGCTTTATGCTAAAATACTTTATATATATATTTTTTATTTTATTTTTTTCACATCAATCTACACTCCATACCCCATAATGACAAATAACTTTGCAAATTTACTAAAAAGAAAAAAAAGAAATATTACATTGACCTAAGGATTCAGACCCTTTGATATGACACTTGATATTTAGCTCAGTTTCATCCCATTTCTCTGGATCATCTTTGATATGTTTCTACACTTTGGAGTCCACATGTGGCAAATTCAATTGATTGGACATTATTTGGAAAGGCACACACCTGTCTATATAAGGTTTCACAACTGAAAATGCATATCATAGCAAAAACCAAGCCACAAGGTCAAAGGAACTGCATGCACATCTCAAGAGACATGATTGTGTCGAGGCACAGTTCTGTGGAAGGCTACAAAAAAAATGTGGTTGCATTGAAGGTTTCCAAGAGCACAGTGACCTCCATATTTCTTAAATGGAAGAAGTTTGGTACAACCAGGACTTCTTAGAGATGACCGCCCAGCCAAACTGAGCAATCAGGGGAGAGAGGTGACCAAGAACCAGATGGTCACACTGGTTGAGCACCAGAGATCATGTGTGGAGATGGGAGATACTTTCAGAAGGACAACCATCACTGCAACACTCCACTGATCTGGGCTTTATGGCAGTGAGTCCAGATGGAAGCCTCTCCTCAGTACATAATACCCTTAACACCAGTACCCTTAATAAAGCACCTAAATGACTCTCAGACTGTGAGAAACAAGATTATCTAGTCTGATGAAATGAAGATTGAACCGTTTGGCCTCAGTTTTCAAGCGACATTCTGGAGAAAACCAGGCACTGCTCATCACCTTCGCACTACCATCCCAACGGTAAAGCATGGTGGTAGAAGCATCATGCTGTGTTTTTTTTTGTTTTTTTCAACAGCAGGTACTGGGGGACTGGTCAGGGTTGAAGTAAAGCTCAATGCAGCAAGATATCCTTAAAGAAATCCTGGTCCATAGTACTCAGGATGTCAGGCTGGTCTGAAGGTTCACCTTCCAACAGGACAATGACCCTAAGCACACAGCCAAGACAATGCAAGAGTGGCTTAGGGACAACTCTGTGAATGTCCTTGTGTGGCCCAGCCAGAGCCCAGATTTGAACACAATTGAACATCTCTGGAGAGAACTGAAAATGGCTGTCCACTGACGGTCCCCATCCAACCTCACAGAGCTTGACAGGATCTGCAGAGAAATTCCCCAAATCCTGGTGTTCAAAGCTTGTCGCATCATACCCAAAAACACTTGAGACTGTAATCGCTGCCAAAGGTGCTTCAACTAAGTACCGAGAACAGAATGGATAATATTCTCAGGTGGGCTGGAAAGAAGAGTGACATTGTAAGGCAGATTTATTCAGTTTTTGAAAAATAAGTAGTTACAATAAACAGTAATGTAATTTGAAAACTGTCGAGACTGTGAATCAGAATAAAGGCAAGCGATTATCACTGTCACTTGAAAAGAAAAGCATTATTTATTGGCGATTACACACCTGATAACATTAATTGAAAAGAACTGCTTATAATGTCTCATAACACACACAGTTTATTGCTGTGAACTCTTTATTAACTATTAGCATTTACTAAGACCTGAAACAATACATAAATTAATGTTAAGTTATTAGCTTTGATTTACCTTGGAGCAAATGTAGGTGTCCTTGCTGCAAATGTAGGTGTCCTTGCTGATGTTATTAATGTTCATGTTGGAATGAGGGCTATAACATTTCAATCCACAGTATGCTGCTCTTAACATTTAATTTAAAGATTGCTTTTAAAAATAAAGATGGTGTATCCTCTTTGGGTACCTCATGCAAATGACCCGCAACAAAATGTTTTATATTTCTATGGATCATTTTGATAAAATCCCGCTTAATACACCTCAAACACACATCACTCCCAATGGCTATCGTTGGAAAATGCCATAATGGCGGCCTAGCAACAGTCAAGACAGGATTGGTCAAAAAGGCTTTTAAGGCAGGGCTTCGCAAAGGGTCAGTTTTTATCAAGTGTTGACTTGAAGGATCTGGTTAAATGAAAGTGAGTTAATGAGATCTTCAGTCACATCTGTGTGCTGTGCTGAACTGTCTTAACACGCTAGTTGATCATTATGCTCTGTCCTATGATAGAGCCTTGGAGGTTGTTATCTCCAAAATAAAAGAATCTCTGACAGGGCTTCCCAGTCAGTGATAATATGGAGAAAATAGCTCTTAGCATTATTTGATGTACAAAACAAGCCCACATGGAACTTGTGATAGGCTGAAAAATACTTAAATTTCTATGTAACCATCTTAACCATCACCAAATAAGATTTGGAATTAGATGTTTTTGTCTGCAATGGCTTTTCATGGTAAGTTCAATGCTCTATGCTGTCGTTGGCGCTCTGATGCAAATCATGAACGCAGCTTCATGATTTCTTTATAAAAGCAGATAGCCACAGCTACAGGCAGACTAATGTTGTGGAGGATGAGAGTTTAAGAGATTTAATGCCCATTGCAATGAATATGCAACCCATGGGGAACTAGTTCTTTCAATTAGTCAAACTCCCACTTAGACTTTGGGAAACGTTTAATGTTCAGTTGGTGCTATTTTAGAGCATTTTTATCTTTATACTGTGGAAGGCTTTGTTTGGAATATGTTAATAAAGCATTGTGTTGTTACATATAGTTTTGTTTTCTTTCCTAATAAATGTATTTTGACAAGAAAATTAGATATAACATCAAACCTCGGTCGGCACTTTCAAAATTAAAAAAAATTATCCAATTAATCTTGGTTAAAACATTTTGCCATGTTCACCTTTATTGTCCCCATTCACTTCTATTGTATGGACCTCACTGTAACCTTTTATTTTTTTAAAGAAAATTTTTTTGTGGTAAAAAACATTATGCCACACATGCTGTTGATTTAGTTTAACTTGTATTGAACCCAGGAACATTCCTTTTAACGTTTTTACTAGTACAAATGTAATTATTGATATCCAAAAAGAGCGTTTTCTCTAGAAGTATTTACATTCCTGATTTTAAGGATAAGCATTTTAGCTAGTGAATCCGAAATTGTTGATATCAACAAATCATCATGTGAATGATTAAGTCAATTTGTCTTACAATAGTCATCTCCACCTTTTTGCTGTTATACTGTGCCGCGTTTGCGGATTTTTATAATAACTTGTAGCGGTTACTAATGTTTGGAATTAGGTGAATGTTTGAATTTTTAAGAACTTTTCTTTCACAATACATGTGAACTGCACTAAAAATATGAGCCCAAAACCCCACGCCTGCACAGAACAGCACGTCACCTGTTTGTTCTGAAATGCACAGACCATTTTTGTCTGTCTTTATTCACAGACTTTTGCAGTTTGATAATCGCATATGACCATATCGCCATTTTACATTTATTTTGATTAATAGCACTGCTCTGAAGGATTGTGAGATTAGTCGATTGTTGCTCTTTATGAAATTTAATTGGCCAAATAAAAATCACATTAAAATCATCGCGATATTCACGAAATTACTTCTATATCGTCAGCAGAATCATTACGATTCTTAATGAATATTCAGTATACTGTATATCTCCCAGCCCTACATGGGGGTAAAGCGAAGAATATGATGCCAGTTTGGTGCAGGTTTTAATCATGATTTATATTGTTTTCGTAATATTTATTTAATCCTATTTATATGTATTGCTTATTATTTGTGCCACTTAGGCTAATACGTTTACATGACGGGCATTGGCAATGTAATGACTATAACCTATACTCACCAATAAAATATCTGTTGGTAAAACAGGCATGCATGTGCTCATTGGTTTAAATGTCTATGAAGACTAACCTGGGCTGACTTGTTCTCCACAGGAGATTTCCCAAGAGTCATTTAGTTCCCAGTCCAGCGCTCCCCCCTCCAGTCAGCCTATGGCATCTAAGAGCAGCACTGAGGACATGCAGGGCAGACCCTCCAGTCTACCAGTAAGATTTATTTATCTTTTTTCACACTTTCTCTTCATCTCTTTCTGATCAAGCTGCTGCTGAATTGAAAGCGTATTGAGTGGGGTGCTTAAATATGCATTCTGAATTTGACAGGTTCACAAATTTGCAATCAAGTTTTTTCAAGTCTGCTTTTAATTTTGAATTAGTTGAGTTAATTTTCAGCTTCTAGTCACTTTATTCAGCCCTGCCCCTCTTCCGCTCTCCACTCTTCTGCATTTTGTCATGTAAATTCCTGTTTGTATTAAAGCTACTTGGAGTCGATCAAAATGGATTACGTGTGGGAGCACAAAGTATTTTTCCCCAAGAGTTGGTGTGTGTCTACACCACCCCTTTACTATGTGAAAATGCTTGTGAGGTGTTTTTCTGTCACTCCAAATATTCAGTTTATTCCGACACCCATGGAGGTTAACTGGACTGGGGTTGCGTGGTATATCGGTACTAACAAAATATTGCGATACCAAAAAATGTAAATGGTACAATACCATCTTGTTGTTAACTTCAGTACCTTATTTTAGTATGCTGCCATTAGCAAAATGTCATGTAATGTGAGAGTTTTGAGAGGAAAAAAAAAGTCTATTTGAAAGTAATAGTCTCTATTGCCAAGTGTGATCATTAAACAGCAGAAGAATGTAATTTATTTAAATAATATACAGTTACATGCGCTGCACGCCACAGAAGCACACACACATGCAACACACACTACTACTGCTTGATTTTCATGCAGTGCCCAATAGTATCCATTTGCAGAGCAGTGTGTTTAGTTTATAAAGGCTGTGCACTCTCAAATGTCCTTTTTCACCGGAGATTTCATCTCGCTAGTCACGGAAGTTTGATATAACAAACCCTTCAAAACAAGAAGAAATTCAAATGTCTTTCAAAATAAGTGCCACTGAAATGAGAGCTTTATTTAACTCAGGGGTTCTCAACTGGGGTGGTACCCCAGTTAGCAGTGTCAAATACACAGACAGAGGCACAACCTCGGCTGGTGCTCCTGTATGGCTCGGTAGATGGATACGGCTCAATTGACAGAGCAGCACGAGTGCAAAGCTCCTATAGCTCGAGCTCTTAAACTCACAGCTTTGTGAGAATCAGTGAGAAGCAAGGCACGAGAAGCAGAAACCATTTGATTCGGCACAGAATTCTACATCACCACCCTTGAATTTACTATAGTAACACTATCTGTAATTCAGACATAAATAGATTGATAATAATTATCAGATCACTACTTTAGCTCTTAAATTTCTCAAAGGCTACATTAGGGGAGTGAGGGAATATAATACATTTTTATTACAGCTTATACATATTTAGATGTATATATGTGTTCAGAGTAGGTCTACTGTTTATAATTTAAAAAATGCCTTGGTTTGTTTTATAGAAATAATGGTACATTTAACCATTATAGTGGAGTTCCATGATTCCATGTGTTTACTATGGTCTTGTAACAAACGTCACTGTTAAAACTATATATATATTTAGTTTATAAGAATTATGAATAAATACAATTCTTAAAAAGTAAATGTATATTAAAAATATCACTTTTATTATTAGTTACTCTCTTTGCATTTTCATTTTATAGGCCCCAGATATAGCCCTCCATCTGTTTCAATTCAAGAAACGCAAGGTTTGGTCTCACATTCATGATGTGTAAGCCTGCTGAATTTATTAACAAAACTTAAGGGGGTAAGAGAATGAAGTATGGGGTGTTCATCAAAAAAAGGTTGAGAACCAATGATTTGACTGGATGCGTGAAATTCAAGACATTACGACAGAGAAATATTACTACTGTATAAAAGTGTAGTATCAATAATACTCATAATAACAATCATGTAATATTAAATGGTTATATTATTAGTATTCATATCTGTAAGCAATATCACAAAAGCTGAATACCATTACTGAATATCAGCATGTTTTGATTCAGCCATGGCAGCCTCTGGTAATCAGATTGTTTTCATTAATAATGTAAAGCTCTGTTGTGCATCTTTTTTGTTTTTACCAAAAATAATTATTTATAAATTATGTTTTCATTTGTTCGAAGCTATACATCATGTATTTTGATTAAACATTTAACATTAAAATTTAAAACATTATAACAGAAGATTGGCACTTTTGGGCCAATCAGAACTAGAATGTCCATCGGGAGAACAGAGCGGGCCGGTGGTATGGCCACGAAACGTGCTGAATGGGCCGCGATGAGCAACAATGAGCCACCGCGTTATGGACCACAAAATGGCGCCGCGATATGCAGAAAAGGACATCTGACAATACTGGTATCATAAAGAGTTTATTTTTTTTACTATGTTAAAAACACAGTTTTTCCAGCTTTTATAGCTAATGCGCATGTGCGTTCTAGAGTTGATTGACAGACAATGTCTGTATCTAAAAGGTGATTGGCTCTTTTAACTAAGGCGGGACCTCCTTTCTACATCCTTTTGGGTGTTCAGAGCTCTGTGGTTGAGCATTCCAATTTTTCCATTCATTTTAATAGAAGTGGCCCATCTCTGCTAAATCTCTGATAGCAACTGCTAGACCAGAAGTTCCGAGACATAATGTTCAAGCTCCACGCTAGTTTCTCTGGCACCTAAGGTGAATAGTGTTGATTCTTGGAAAATGTGAGCAGCTGTACCTTGTAACTTGAGCTATGGAGAGAACGTTTAGTGCTGTTGTTAAATGAGTTAATGTGGATGGTTAAGATGGCGGCGCGCATGCACGCAGCAGCTGAAACGGCTCTGCTGAAAACTGTGCTAAATGTTGTAAAGGTCTCAAATGTCTCTAATGCTTATGTTAAATATAGTCTTGGTGTATGATAGTCTAACATTGCTGGAAATTGGGGAAGCACTTCACAAGGAACACCCGGAAAATGTGCTGCAAGAGGAACTAATGGAGATGCTGAGTAGCCTTGGCTTAGCGCGAGGACCAGGCCCCAAGATGGCGGAGTTGCCTGACGCAACAAACAGTGTGAGGCGACTCATTAAGTGGTGCCACGGGTAGCAGAAGCGAGGCAAGAGGGCTGGAATCCAAGCAAAGCTAAAAGCTATCCCATACAGACCGAAGCTACCGACAGTGTTACTATCTGATGTTCGCGCTCTGAATAACAAACTGGACCATTTACAACTATATGCACAGGAGTTAAAATTATGCTATGTCAGTGTTTTAACTGAAATGGGGCTGAACAAAAACATCCCGGACTCAGCAATTCAGTTAAGACGGACTAAGATGTTTTCGAGTGGACAAAGATGCAGCAGTGACCGGCAAGGCCTGTGGAGGGGACTGTGTTTACATCGACAAGAACTGAATTGCTGTTGCAATCTCTAGGCACTGCTCTTCGCTAGTGGAATTCATGACAGTTAAGTGTAGAGCCTTCTATCTGATGAGGGAATTCACTATGGTTATTATTGTGGCTGTTTCCATTCCGCCCAGCGCTGACTCCAAGGAGGTGCTGCATGCTCTTTATGGAGAAATTAGTGATCTGCAAACCACACACCATGACGTATTGCTAGAGATTTCAATCATACAGACTTGAGGACTGTTTTTCCCAAGTTTAAAAGGTATGTGCAATGAGAGGAGATTTCTCATTACTTTATTCAAAGTAATGAGAAATACTTTGGACTTGGTTTACACAAACATTCAAGACGCATACAGAGCAGCACCCCACCCCACCTAGGCTCTTCTGACCTCAACTCTGTCATGCTAATTCCAGCATATAGACCACTACTGAAACATGTAAAACCGGTTCCCAAACCGGTCAGAGTATGGCCAGGAGTCATCTCAGCTCTACAGGACTGCATTGAGTATACTGACTTGAGCATGTTCAGAGGCAGCTACAATTGGGTACACCATCAACATGGAGTATGCAGCATCTGTGTCTGGCTACATTAGCAAGTGCATAGACAATATTGCTGTCTCCAAGCTCATCATCACACGGGCAAACCATAAACCATGGATGAATGCAGATATCCGGTTGCTGCTGAAATCCCGTAATGCTGCATTCCAGTCAGTTGACAAAGCTGCCCTGAAGACTACAAGGTTCAACCTGTCACGTGCCATCAAAACCGCAAAATGTGCACATGCGTATAAAATCCATGGTCACTTTATAGACAAGGGACACATGGAGTATGTGTAAGGGAATTCATGCCATCAGAGACTACAAGATTACTCGACGGGTCTGACAATGATGCATACAGGTCTGCCAGATAAGCTCAACATCTACGCACAATTTAGTTCACTAAACAGCATACCAGCAAGGAAGACAACACCTGCCCCTGATGACCAGGTTCTCTGCCTGTCTACAGCTGAATTGAGAAGAGCACTAACTAGAGTCAATCCACGCAAGGCTGCTGGACAAGACAACATACCTGTTTGTGTGCTCAAGGAATGTGCTGACCATCTAGCGAATGTCCTAACTGACATCTTTAACAACTCCCTGAGTCAAGCTGTCATTCCCATCTGCTTCAAAACCACCACCGGTTCCGAAGAAGTCAAGTGTATCATGCCTCAATGAATACTGGCCCGTAGCACTTACATGATCATAATGAAGTGCTTTGATAAAGTAGTCATGAACCACATCAAGTCCTCATTGCCCCCCTACCTCGACCCTCTCCAATTTGCATATCGTCCCAACCGCTCAACTGACAATGCCATATCCATCGACCTTCTTCTGGCCTCAACACACCTGGAACAGAAAAACGGTAGTGTCAGAATGCTTTTCATAGACTTTAGCTCAGCATTCAATACGATTATCCCTCAGAACCTTACAGAGAAACTGAGCACTCTCAACATCAGCACTTCCCTCTGTAACTGGATTCTGGACTTCCTGACTAGGAGATCTCAGGCAGTCCGGATAGGCAGCAACCAGTTCAGCACTTTCACACACAGTAGACAAGGCTGTGTGCTTAGCCCACTGCTGTTCACCCTGCTGACCCACGACTGTACTGCTAAACACAGCACAAACCACATCATCAAATTCGCAGAAGATAGAGCATCACCAAAGATGACGGATTCAGAGACGAGGTGAAACGTCTAGTGGGTTGGTGCGAGAACAACAATCTGTCTCTGAATGATGAAAATCATTGACTTCAAGAAGTCACTCAGCACCTCTTCACTCACAAAGAAAGTACAGCAGCATTTCACTTTCTTCAGCGACTGAAGAAAGCAAACCTCCCCCGTCCATCCTCACCATGCATCATAGTGGACCCCTCCCACAGACTCTGACCTACTGCCATCTCAAATGAGATACCGTAGCATACAGGCCAAAACACAAAGTATCTGCAACAGATATTTCCTTCAAGCTGACAGGCTCCTCAACCCCCTGACACCTCTAACCACCCCAGGACAAGAACATAAACCTAACTGAAAGAAAAAGAAGAATGTTTTCACCACTTTCAGCCTTTTGCACATACTTTACAATTTAATTTTATATCATATACTGGTATATTTAACATATGCTGCTGCCACCACCACCAGTATTTGAGTGGTCACTGTGTGTTCAACTAATTTTATTGAATATATTATTGTTCAGTGTATATTGTTTAGAGAGTGTGGATATTGTTTACAGCACTCTTTGTCTACATTGCGTGCATATATGTATATATACATATGTACATAAAGATTTATTTTGCTCATAATGTTTGTTTCTTAAGCTCTTATTTATTGTTTATTATATTTGTGAAGTGTGCCTTGTTTTGTCTGTAATTGTGCGCTGCAGACCTGGTAAATTTACATTTCGTTCCACTGTATTCTTGTATTTTGTCTGGAATGACAATAAAACTTAAACTACCACAGAAAAATGTGGCCTTTTTTTATTTTTTTATTCTTTCAGTACCATTTTTGCGTTCCAAATTCTCCATGTGAATTCTGCTTCTGTCTATGAGATTTAAATGCATTAGAGAGTGTGTTACCTGCAATGCTGTTTTTGAAAAGGACACATGGAGAGACACCCAGCTGTGCTGACTCTGCACATGTGCAGCTGACCACCGTAGCCATGGCGACTTCAGGGATGCTGTGATTTTACTTTTCTCCCTCCCAGATGAGATAAATAAGGCCAGCAGCCTCTGGCTGTGAGTGTGTGTGTGTGTCTGGCTGTGTGTGTGTGTGTGTCCCAGAAATAAAGTGTGCCAGAGTTCATTGTTGCCGAGTGGAAGAGAGTCTCTGTACTTTTTTTTTTTTTTTTTTTTTAAACAGATTTTATGAGAGTGAATCCTAAGGCAATTTCAGTCCAGAATTTTGCCTTTTAGAATGTTTCCTTATTCTTAAAGATTTTAGAAGTTTAATGATGGGGATTCATTGTTATTTTGTTCATGAGTTTTAAAAGCAGTTTGTTGTTTACCGTAATTTAAACAACCTACCTTATTTGGAGCATGCAAGAAGACTTCAGTATTCTTTAAAAGCTGTGAAAGCTGGATGAATCTGATAAGAAAATGGTAGTTCAATAGACATGGTGTTGTTGAGAATCTTGCTTCAAACAAATGTGAGGGCTGACAGCTTTATTTTTAAAGCCCTTGCAGAAACCGTGCAGTAACAAATAACAAAAATGTTAAGGTCTTTATGCTTTTTTGGTTTTGCCTTGTCTTTTTTTTTTCTCCTAAAGGAATTATTATTTTTATTTTTAATTGTTGGCAGTTATGTCGATATTTGTTGTGCTTTGAATCATCGGTTTCTGATCTTTTGTCTGCCTTTTTCTCACTCCTTGCTTAGGACCTATCTGGTTCTATTGATGACCTGCCTACTGGTACAGATGGCGCTCTGAGCCCTGGAGTCAGCACATCTGGAGTATCCAGCAGCCAAGGAGAACAGAGCAATCCAGCACAGTCACCCTTCTCCCCCCACACCTCCCCTCCGGTGGGCTCACCAGCAAGTGCCACAGCATCACGCTCTGGCCCACTGTCCCCTGCCACAATGACAGGTAAGGATCATAATCCTGGCTAGTTAATGCTAATTTATAGAAGAGATTCATCTTCAAGTCCCTTTTAAAATTGTGTATTGTATATATGAATGATATTAGAATATCATATAACAATACATTTTATCCATGATTTGTTTATCTCTGTTTTGAAGGGAACCAGATGCCTCCACGCCCTTCAAGTGGACAGTCTGACGGGATCATGCACCCTTCAATGAACCAGCCTGGCATGGGCCAAGACAGAGGTGACTCCGTCTTTGAAACTTTACATTACAACAATGGAAAGACTGGTTTTCAATCTTCAGAGTTTCTCTTTCTTTTTACTCTATCATAACATTAATCTTGTTGTATCCTCAGCGTTTATGCAGAGAAATCCTCAGATGGGACCATATGGCTCTCCCCAGTCTGGGTCCGCTTTGTCACCTCGTCCATCATCTGGAGGACAGGTGCATTCTGGGATGGTTCCATATCAGCAGAACAACACTCTGGCCAACTATGGGCCTCAGGGTGGTCAGTATGGCCCACAAGGTGAGTGGCTAAAGAGTTTGTCATGTTATATTGTTGCAAGACAGATTACACAATATAAAAACAAAGTTTAAGGGTTTACTCACTTTTTGGTGAGAAATAAGACTAAAGACCGATTTATACTTCTGCAACTACGTGTAGTAGTTGGGCTACGTGTAGTTATGGCATAGCCTACGCAGCAGACTGACGTGCTCTTAAATTGTTTTTACATTTAACTGTGCATTGCGTCAATGCAGACCACAACAGCTGTGATTGGTGCACTTTGTAACCTGAATGATAACCCCCCCAGATGATTACAATGATATCCAAGGTAGCATTGCATTTTACCTAGATTATTTGAATATCTATGGATCATATCACATTGTCTTTGGACTCGGGACCATTAAAGCAATTGTCTCATTTGAGAGCATCTGCTGTTTTTTTTGTGTTCTGTTTGTGTTTCATGAAGTTTGAAGTGAAAGTTGGCAAGATATCTGTTTACAGCTTATAAACTCTAAAAGCTTTTTTCTCAGGGCTTTTACTTGATAATAATTTGATAAGTGAGTGAAATAATATGTGTTGTATTCTATGTGCGATCTTTCCGATCTGCACAATGATTTGACTGTATGTTTGACGGTATTGTGCACAGTAAATCATATTTAAAAAGTTACATGGAAATGGAACACTTCTAATTTGTCAGTAAATTAAAAATCATTTGAAAAGTGTTTATTATATCGCCTATATGCATTGTAAAGTCTTTAAAAAGACAACAATTTAATGTTTGCCTAGCGAGGTGTTGTTAATCATTAATTTGATTTTTTTTCAGGACGGAATGTCAAAAGTATATTAAAACATTTATTATAATTTAAGCAACTCGAGTAAGCATACAGTTGTATTTTTTTTATTTGCTTCCAGGCAACATGTATAATAAATATCATGTAACCTACCTACATTTTTACATGTTCACTTTCTTGGATTACATTTTTAATGCTGCAATAATAAAAAAAAAAAACTTTTATTTATGAATATATAATTAGCATTTTGGCTGTGTTATCGCAGAACGACACCAACGCAGAACTTTAAATGCAAACCAACGTGTTGGCCACTATGCGGCACATACACCGTAGGTTCAATGCAGAAGTATAAATCAGCCTTAAGCAAGGTCATTTATAATGGGGGTGCAAAACAGATAGGGCTTACTACAATATTTTGAAATGGTTGTTTTGGAGAGACTTGGGTGAAAATATATTTTTTATTTGCTCTTTATTTCCTTTTTTCTCACTGTCCCTGCAAATCCTTCTCACTCTTCTGCTTTCTCTCTCTGCGACCAGTGGATCACAGTGTGGTTATTTTTAGCCTTAGTGGAAAAGATGTAGTTGATGTCGCATGGTTCACGTCAGTTGAGCTGCCACAGTGACTTTGGGTTACAGTAGCAATACAGGCTGCCAATACATTCAAGGGCCTGGAAGTCTCGTAACAAGCCCTGCAATCAGGCGCCCATAACATTTGGCCAATACTAATTGCTCATTGCCCAATCTGCTATTACAGTCATGGTGTTCATTCCAGTATAGTTCTCGTTAAGATTTCTATTTCAATCTATAGATCGTTCTCTACAAAACCTGTCACTACTTAATCGAGATGATGAAATTAACAGCCACTAATAATATAGTCATTTTTGCGTAATTTTTCTAAAACAGCATTTTTTGGTTTGTTTTGCATATCTTCTCTTTGGAAATGTATTTAATTGATATAGGTCTAATAAATTATTGGTACTGTTGGGGCCCTTGGCAATGTATACAAGTATAGGAGCTCTGTGTCTCTACAAAATAACCTCTTCCTCTTCAGGTTACCCCAGGCAACCTGGTTACAGTGGTATGCCTAATGCCAATTACCCAAGCCCTGCCATGGGTGGATCCTTGAATCCTATGCCTGGACAAGGAGGAGGGCCACCTTTTGTTGGCATGCCTTCTGGAAGGATGCCTCATAGCCAGATGGGTGCACGTCCCTATGGCCCCAACATAGGTGCTAACATGAGTCCCAATATGGTCTCTAATATGGGCAGTATGCCTCCACAAGTGAGTACAGGGATGTGCCCACCTCCAGGCCTCAACAGAAAGCCGCAGGATGGTGCAGCAATGCAACATGGACCTGCCAACTCCATTCACAACAGGTGCACATGAACTGAAATCGAACTTGCCTTATCAAGTAACAATATCACTATCCATTAACAAGCATAGATTTTAAAACTCAGAAGAACTTCATAAGTTTTGGAGATCCCACTTTTGAGGTATATTTGGTGCCAATGAGGTAACTTGCTGTTAAATGTTGTCTTTTGACTCAGACTAACAGGTTATCCAAATATGTCTCCTGGTCCTGGTATGATGGGCTCAGGTCCTCCGTATGGCCCCTCCATAAACAACATGCCAGGGATGATGAACACCCAGGGTCCTCCATACCCCATGAGTGGTAACATGGCCAACAACTCCAGTGGTAAGCAAGCAAACACACACTGTTTTTTGTACTTTACATTAATTGTCTTGTCACACTAGCATACATTTAAATCTACTTAATTGTACTTGATGAGCACAAGGAAAACTCTTGCCATATCAAAATTGAAGTATAAAGTTTGTTTTCTCTAAGGCATGTCCCCTGGTCCAGATTTTGGTATGGATGGAAAACATAATCAGGCACAGAAAATGAATAACAAAGTTGAGGGGACACCCAAGACAGAATCAAAATCAAAGGTTTGTTTAACGTTTACAAGAAAGCATATTTTCTGTTTAGCAGTCTATATGTGTCTTAACTCTGTGTAATTCCTTTAAAAAAAATTTGTTACCTAGAAGTCAAGTTCTTCCACAACAACAAATGAGAAGATAACACGATTATATGAGCTAGGCCCAGAACCAGAAAGAAAGATGTGGGTTGACCGTTACCTGGCTTTCATAGAGGAAAAAGCCATGGGCATGAGTAACCTACCGGCTGTGGGGCGAAAACCTCTTGATCTCTTCCGCCTCTACATGTCCGTTAAGGAGATTGGAGGTCTTACACAGGTAGGAACACGATGTGCACAAACATACAAAGTTAATGTTGAAAAGGTAATTTCTGTTGCATAAATGTCACTTGAATCATTTTCTCTCAAATATGTTTGCTTGTATCATTTGGTATCCTTGTAACTGCAGGTTAATAAAAACAAAAAATGGAGGGAGTTGGCCACAAATCTGAATGTGGGGACTTCCAGCAGCGCGGCCAGCTCTCTGAAAAAACAGTATATCCAGTGTCTATATGCATTTGAATGTAAGATTGAGCGTGGAGAAGATCCACCACCAGAAATTATATCTGGGGACAACAAAAAGAACCAGGCCAAGATTCAGCCTCCATCCCCGGGTGAGTGCTGGTGTATTTGATTTTGTGTAAGGCCAATTCTTAAGTCAAGCTTAAAGCTTAAACATTAAATTGTCACAACAAGACATGTTGACTTTGCAGCGGTCATAAATTGCACCTTCCAATCCAAGATTTAGTTTGACTTTGGAATTTGGCTTGTACTACTGGTGTAGTAGTATTGTTATAGAATTGTAGAGAGGATAGTAATTTTCTTCATCTTGTCCTTTCTTTGCATGGCACAGCTGGATCTGGCTCTCTTCAGGGGCCTCAGACTCCGCAGTCCACCACCAGCTCCATGGCGGAAAGTGGAGACTTGAAGCCCCCTACTCCTGCCTCCACCCCACACAGTCAGATGCCCCCAATGCCAAGTGGCAGGTGAGTGAGGCTCAATCGCCTTGTACTGCTGTCTGTTTCATTTGACTGTGAATCTTACCTGCCCTGATTTGTAGGAGCAGTGTGAACCTGCAAGATCCATTTGCTGATAGTGACCCAGCCTTCTCTCGGAGAAACACTATGACCCCCAACTCTGGCTACCAGTCAGGCATGAGCACTCCTGAGATGCCTGGGCGCATGGGCCCCTATGAATCCAACAAGGACCACTTTAGTGGTATGCGTAAAGGTTTGTATCTTATTTGGGTTTCCTTAATCAGCCAGATTTTTAATGAATAAATACATCTGGTGCTAAATGTGGCTTTGTAAACCAACATGCAATATAATTTGTGAACTGTATATAATGGTAAACAACATGAATGATGTAATGAGGTGTGTGTTTGTGGTCCTAGTTGGAGAACAGTTCATGCCTGGTGGGCAGGGTCCCAACAGCAGTCTTGGTGATCAGTATAACAGGGGACCACCAGGTCCTATGGGAAACATGCCCGTCGGCCAAAGGCATCAGTATCCATATGGCCCCGGCTATGATAGAAGGTATTGCTATACTGAACTTTTACCTTTGTATAGAAAAATGCCTTTTTGTTTTTATGTAGATTTTTATCTAAGGTTGGTTGTGCGTGATCTCATAAATGTGCATTCTCCTTCATTGTGTAGGCCAGAGTCTGGGATGGGCCCAGAAGGCAACATGGTGCCTGGAGTGCCACAGTCAAATATGATGTCTTCCAGTGCTGAATCTGGGATGTACTCACCAAATCGTTACCCTCCCCAGCAACAGCGGTCAGTAGTATTAGTCAATGTCAGGGTGATCGTATTATCATTTTTATGTTTTGATGTCTAGCAAAAATTTCCTGTCCTGTACTGATTACTCTTGCATATGATTTATTTCCAGGCATGATTCCTATAGTAATCAGTATCCTGGGCAGGGTGCGCCTCCTGGTGGCTCCTATCCGAATCAGCAGCCTGGAATGTACCCGCAACAACAGTCGGTAGGTGACCGTTTCAGTCCTAGTTAATGGAATATTCAATATCTTTTGATTTTACATCAGCTTACATAATAAATTTAAAAGCTTAGACACATATTTTAAATGTAATTTGTTTGCATTCAGAACTACAAAAGGCCAGGTGATGGAAGCTACCCGCCAGCTAAACGGCACCATGATGGTGAGATGTTCGGTGGGCCTTACAACACGCAGCAGCCGCAGCCACCTCCACAGGCTCCCCTACTGGTCCCACAACTGGTCAGCAGGAGATGTATAACCAGTATAGTAGTTCTTACCCTGGTTCTGAGCGCCGCCCACCTGGTCCTCAGAATCAGTTCCCCTTCCCTTTTGGTAGAGACCGAATACAAAGTGGAACTGGTTCTAACACCCAGGGTTCTATGCCGCCTCAAATTATGGGCAGTCCAATGCAGTCTGGTCCTGATGGTCATCAAAGTGGCATGTGGCAAAGCCGAGGTGATATGAGCTACCCCACTTACCCCAACCGTCAGGGACCTCCTGCTGGTCCTGGACAGGGCCCTGGCTACCATCCAATGAACCGATCTGAGGAGATGATATCATCCGAACCATGCATGAATCATGATGGCCAGTGGCCTGGGCCAAGACAACCCCCATATGGCCCTGCTGGCGCCGGCCCACCAATGAGCAGACCCTTGCAGTCCAACTATCAGTCTCCCCAAACCATGCAAAATCACATTCCACAGGTGTCAAGCCCCACACCCTTGCCCCGCCCAATGGAAAGCAGGACTTCCCCCAGTAAATCTCCCTACATGCCCACCAATATCAAAATGCAAAAGGCGGGACCTCCAGTCCCTGCATCTCACATTGTACCTCCTCCTGTTCAGCCTCCAATGATGAGAAGAGACTTGCCCTTCCCTTCAGGCTCAACAGAGGCCACACAGCCAATACTCAAATCACGCAGGCGTCTTACCATGAAAGATATCGGTAAGTTAATTTTAGTGAAATAGTGAATGCCCGCATGATACATTACACTGGGCATATAAATGTTAAATATGGTAATTTATGTTGCTTAGACCTGTAAAATATTGGGAGAGTTAATTTTACACTCCCTTCCTAGGTACTCCAGAAGCATGGAGAGTCATGATGTCCCTAAAATCAGGGCTTTTGGCTGAGAGCACATGGGCTTTAGACACCATCAACATCCTGTTATATGATGACAACAGTATTTCAAATTTTAACCTTATTCAGGTGAGTCGTCTTGAAGAAATTAAAAAAAATGGCTTGTTGCCATTACTAATAAAAATTGTTCATCCTAAAAATAACATACTGATCTCTTAATCATTTGTTTTGAAGCTCCCTGGTTTCTTGGAACTAATCGTTGAGTATTTTCGCCGTTGCCTCATTGAGATCTTTGGGATTCTGAGGGAATATGAAGTTGGTGATCCAGGACAAAGAGCTCTGTTGGATCCTAGTGTGCTCAAAGATGAAAATACTGTGGATGATGAGGCACTGGTAGAGGGCATGGAGGAAGATGAAGAAACAGAGGATGAAGATGAAGCAGAGGAAATGCAGAGGTCAAAACATCAAGAACCTCAAACAGCGCAAAGACCTCTCCAGATAAAAGAGGAGGAAAAGGAAATGACAGGCGAAGACTCTGGGAAGAAAGAAGATTGCCAAGCAATGGAAGGGGAGTCATCTGCAGAACCCAAGACTTCAGAGCCATCCCTTGAACTGGCTGTGTCTGAGGAGAAGCCCAAACAGGCTAGCAAGTTTGATAAGCTTCCCGTGAAGGTTGTGCGAAAGAAGGATCCATTTGTAGTGGACTGCTCAAATAAGCTTGGCCGGTTACAGGAATTTGACAGTGGCCTTCTGCACTGGAGTATTGGTGGAGGTGATACAACAGAACACATCCAGACCCATTTTGAAAGTAAGGTAGACCTGTTGCAACTACGGAAGCGGCTTCTTCCTGCCCAGGCCTCAGACAGGAAGAAAGGACCTCTGAAGGAAAGCCAGGCCCCTTCGTTACCCTCATCAAGTGAAGAGCATTGGAAAGAGATGGACGGGAAACCTTCTCAGCAGTCATCCACTGAGAAAGTGACCAATGAAATTCCAGATATAAAAGAGGAAAAGCCTACTGACTGCTCAGAAACTGCCACTGAAAGGAAATCACATAAGGAGAAAGATCAAGAGAAACAAGGATCAGTTACAGCAACCCTAGAGAATATCAGGCCTGCACCTCCAAGCACATCATCACTGAGTTTGCGCTCCATCGCCATTCTAGAAGATGAGCCACACAGCAAAGATGAAGCTCCTCTTGTTAGGCTTTCTGACTGGCAAGATTCCCTGGCTCGTCGCTGCATCTGCGTCTCCAACATTGTCCGCAGCCTCTCATTCATTCCGGACAATGATTTGGAGATGTCCAAGCACCCGGGGCTGTTGCTACTGCTAGGTCGTATTTTGCTTCTCCACCATCGGCATCCAGAGCGCAAGCAGGCACCTTTAACATACGAAAAAGAAGAGGAGGTGGATGAGAGTGTTGGTAACAAGAAAGACGAGTGGTGGTGGGATTGTTTGGAGCTGCTGCGGGAAAATTGCTTGGTCACACTTGCCAACATCTCAGGCCAGCTTGATTTCTCCGTCTACACTGAGAGCATCTGCCTGCCTCTGCTGGATGGATTGCTCCACTGGGCTGTTTGTCCTTCAGCTGAAGCCCAAGATCCCTTCCCTAGTCTTGGGCTAAATGGTGCATTGTCCCCCCAAAGACTAGTGCTGGAGACCCTTTGTAAACTCAGCATTCAGGACAATAATGTGGACCTCATTCTGGCAACGCCACCTTTTAGTAGATTAGAGAAGTTATTTGGGAACCTTGTACATCTAGTTGGAGAGCGAAAGGTGCCTGTCTGCCGGGAGATGGCAGTCGTGCTGCTGGCCAATCTTGCACTGGGTGACAGCCTTGCAGCCCGTGCCATTGCGGTACAGAAGAGCAGTGTAGGGAATCTATTGGGCTTCTTGGAGGACAGCTTAGCAGCAACGCAGTTCCAGCAAAGCCAAAGTTCTCTACTGCACATGCAGGGGACACACTTTGAGCCAACAAGTGTGGACATGATGCGGCGGGCTGCTCGGGCTCTGCTGGCACTCGCTAAGGTGGAGGAGAACCACTCGGAGTTTACGCTTTATGAATCACGGCTACTGGACCTTTCTGTCTCTCCCCTCATGAACTCGTTGGTGTCCCATGTCATCTGTGATGTACTCTTTTTGATAGGCCAGTCATGACAGCTGTGTGGAGCTGTGGCTCCTCCTCTGGTTTTCGTACCTCCACCTTGCCTGTCGGCCCCCTTGGTGAGTGGGGAATGAAAGCAGAGAAAATTGTTTGTTTCCTTTATTTATTTATGCAAGCCCTTTCATATTACACCTACTGGTACCCTTTATCTTTCCCTCTCACTTTGGGAAGGGTGTCACAATTTTCTGTGGATCGTAAACCAGAACCTCAACACACTGACACAAACTGTAACACTGATGCCAACAAGATGACATGGACAGGGACCCCAACTTTTGTGTTCTGGCTGAGGGGAAAGTACTTTTTATAATAAAATAAATGAATAAATAGCTTGAAAAAACAAACTACCAAAGTTACTGTCTTGTTTACAGTGAGTTTTGGGGTTAATTGTTCCCACTGTCCTCCCCAAGAGGGTGCAAATAATACACCGCTCTTGTTCACATTTGGAGTCTAAATAGACAGGTGAACTCTTGATTGTTTGGTGGTTGTATTTTGATGCTACACAGTCAACCTTATTGGATGAGTGTACAGAAGAAATTTGTTCTCTGTACAGTGATCCTCACAACTGTTAACATACTGAAAACATATGGCACTGTTCCATATGTGAAAAATGTTGACTCAGACGGCTCCGTTTTTAAAATGTTTTTAAACAATAATTTGCTGGTAAAGAGAATTCTCCACAAAGTATCAAGAACAAACAACACCCCGACCTCCTCTTCTCTTTAACCCTTGATTGTATGAATTGACCCTAATAAAGAAATCACCTCCTAGGACTGATTTTCAACATAAGATGCAGCCCTGGCTGTACTGTATATAAGATGTTGTACATTACACCTCCCTTTCTCTCCCTCTGTCTTTCACACACACTATTGCTTCTTACCCTTTTTATCAATAATGAATGAAAGTGGACACTCATGTTGGGTTAATTGCATCAAAATTCCTTGGTATATACCATTTGGCCTCCAGGGTTCCTCTATAGTGCAGCAAACAACTGAAATATTTTAATTTCATCTCATGGTACAACAAGAAAAGTCTAGATGAAGAAACACGGATGAGATATTTTTTTCTCCAGTGGAATGAATTCTGCATATTTGTAATTCAGACTATGTAGCTTAATGTAAATTCCTTGTTTTTCTTCCCTTTTGGCTCAATGAATATCATTTATTCACTATGAAATCTTTATACTATATGTTCCACGTGGTAAGAATAAATGTACATTAAATCTTGGTAAGATGTTTGTGATTATTTTCATATGGACATGGTCCTTATAAAGAATGGTAGAGATTCTTCCTAAAATACTATATTTATGAACCAAGGGTTAAAGCAAGCAGTTTAGTGACTTCATGCCTTCATTTTGATTAACTAGGGGCTAGAAAAATGGCATTTATCTTATTAAAACATTCTCCTTTGTTAGGAAGTACATGCAAATGTATTATGGTTTGATTTGGTACCTGACAAGTTTACAATACCAAACGACATAAATATTAAATCTTTATTATATAAACATTTTTGTACATTTTAGAAGACCGTATTTGACAGTATTAGTTCTAGTCGGTCTCGTGGCAGACTTGTGTTAAGAGTTTAACTGGTGTCCAGAAAAGAGACTAAACTAGGCTGTGTCTCGTTTGGAAGACTCTGCCAGGTAGGACGCTTCCTTTGAAGGTTGCATTCTTTTTTTATCGTCCTCCTTTAAACAAGTCTGGTTTAAAAAAAGACGGCCTTCATAGGACAAACGGAAACGGAACATAACATGGTTTCTATGACAGCACGCCAGTCTTTAACAAGTGAACGAGTGAAAAGCACTGATATCAGTGGTGAAAAGAGAACAAATTCCCTCTAGAAGAGAATGTATGAGGTACGTTTTAGGATAGATATAATGATGTAAAGAGAATTTTAAATAGATTTTACAGGTGTACATTTAGTCTATTACTTTATTTTAATTGTATATTAATATAATTATACATAATATATACTCTGCACCCATCTACTAAGTTTTTTTTTTTTTTTTTTAGACATTTCAGCTGAAGCAAAGAGTTGTGAGTGCCCACGGAGAATACATCTCATTGAAAGAAGGTCGAATTCGAAGTGTCCTACTCGCTTTTCTGAAACTAGACAGCCTCGATGACGTATGCGGCCGACAAATGCGACCTCTGGAGGACAGCCTTCTAAACGAGACAGCCCTATGGTACGTTTAGTTTTGAGGCTTTTATTTTGACATCTTAAAAACAGCATGCCGGAAGTGAATATAGCACACGTAGCCTTCATTAGCTTCATGCGATGAATTGGAAAAAGTAAATATGGTTTACAGCTATTATACTGTTCCCGTGCGGAGATTCTGTGGTTTTTATTACAATCTGCAATAGCATATTTCGACCTAAAATGTGCTGCGGACTATTTTTGCTTTAGTGATCCTTTACCAATGTCATGTCTGCTTATTTACACCAGATCCGTGGATTCATTTGATGACTCTTTTTGTAAAGGAAAGTTTCTATAACTTTTTGTTGAGAAAACTATCAAAATATGTATATTTCAAACAATGGTATAAATCTAGACTTATGGACAGTTGTACGGTTTGCGTCTTTCACGCGACTGGTTTCCCTTCTTTTACAGGTAAGAAACCGTCATTCACAAGCGGGTAAAATAACCATAAAAATGTAGATCTATATTTATATAATTCATGATGTGCGCCCAAAAACACATACAACACATACAATACATTATATGCGTCAATTCATTTTATTGAGCTTATGGCGCCGACTAGTGTACAAATTAAGACCAACTTTTTTGAAAATGAAAAATACTGTTTCTTTTGTGCACTCCCAAGGCGTTGCTGAATGCAGCGATTCCAGACCATGTGGCAGATGCTTTCAGTCCTCCACGCGCAGAGATCCCTCTCCTGCTTGACCCCATCATTAAAGTATTGTTCGGTGGCCTTAGTCACTGGGATGCAGAGCATTTCCTCTTCATTGCAGAACGAGGTTATGTGTATGAGCACAATTTTGCATTTTTTCCTTTGTTTCCTGTCATCCTGCGATTAGTGGCAGACACTTTGCTGTGGCCCCTTAATGGATTCCTCACATTGCATGGACGCTTAATTTTTGCAGTGGCCATTGGAAATAGTGCGCTTTTTGTCCTAAGTGCCATGACACTATACAAACTGAGTCATCTGGTGCTACAGGACAGAAAACTTGCTCTTGTCACTGTACTAATGTACTGTCTCACGCCCGCCAATGTTTTTATGGTTGCAGGCTATTCAGAGACTCTCTTTGCAGCCCTCACCTTTGCAGGCCTCTGGCAACTAGAGAAAGGATTCACTCTAGGAGCATGTTTTCTGATGACATTTGCCACTAGTGCTCGTGCCAATGGGCTTCTGAATGCTGGATTTTTGCTGTATCTCACACTGCAGCAGGGTTTTGCCTATGCTTGGGCTCTTGGCAATGGAGCTGCAGGGAGTGGTAGATTTCATCACTATGCCTGGGCGCTTATTCGGTTTTTGCTCAGAGGAGCAGTTTATACTGCTCTTGTGGCTCTGCCATTTTGTTTGTTTCAGTTTTATGGCTTCCAAACATTCTGCCATCCAAATGTTACACAGGACCAGGTTCCTCCTGTCCTGCTTAATCTGGCCCAGAGCAAAGGATACCGTGTACCTGACGTGTCCTCTCCAACACCAAGCTGGTGCCAGTGGCGAATTCCACTTCTGTATTCCTACATCCAAGATTTTTATTGGGATGTGGGCTTCCTTCGATACTTTCAGTTGAAGCAGATACCCAATTTCATCTTGGCACTGCCTGTTGCTGCTCTGGGCTTCATAGCCTCTTATTCGTACATTTTGAAAAACCCAGTTTTATGTATGTATCTGGGGTTGGGATATCGTAGAAGGACAGATAAAGACAGAAAAACGCACGGTTTCTATAACCCCAGAGTCTTTGTTTACATCGTACACAATTTTGTCCTGCTGCTGTTTGGAATATTCTGCATGCATGTCCAGGTAAGACTATTAAAATTGATTGTTGGACAAACATATTTTCAAATGAGACATATGCACGGTATTTACTGATAATTTTTCATCGTGGACTTTTTTTTATATATCTTTTTAGGTGTTGACACGGTTTCTTGCTGCATCCTCACCTGTGCTCTACTGGATCAGTGGTCACCTGCTTTTTCAGAATGAACCACTGCTGCGAGATGAAAAGCCATTCACCCATGACCCAAGACAACAGAAAAACGATCACTTAAAACATGTATTAAGATGTTTTGCTGGGATCAACAGAAATAATCCAATTATTTACCTTTTGATGCACTGGCAGATTTGCTCCTTTTACACACGCTGTATCCTGGGGTACTTCATATTATATTGGTTTTTAGGTCTGGCTCTGCACTGTAACTTCCTGCCCTGGACTTAATCACTTCACTGGACAAAACTGAAGGGCTTGATTTATTATTCTTAACATTCCAACAGCCATTTGAATAATGTGTACTCAGCTTGACAAATATTGTGGTAAATACATTATTTCATGATCAAAATATGTTTTATGGTTTTCCTATGTTGGAGTAAAACAATTTTTTTTGAATAAATATCCTTCCTGGACCATTTTGTTTATTAAAGATAAAGAGATTAGAAACTATTAATAAAAATTGCTGGTGTGGAAATTTTTTGGGCTAAATCTACACTATTTTTTGTGCTTGAGTAAGAAGTTATTGTTTTACCACATGCTCTAAAATATCTATTTGTAAAGAATTCAGCTGGCAATTTACAATTCACTTCATAAAGCAGTACATTTACCAACACATAAGGCCATAACCATGTCTTTAACCTTTTTTTTTTTATATTATATATTGAATAATATAATGCTCAAAATGTTATAAAGGTCCTAAATACTTTTTGGTTTGTCAAATGCATGGTTCTTTTAAAGTTTACAAGAATTCAACTAACAATTATTATCTCTAAAATAGACTGTCCACACTTTATATATTCTTCGCCGTAGATCTGTGCAAGCATATTAGGCCTATCTGATCAGCCTGAAATATACGACATGGCATGACATACAGGCTTTGTAATAGAGAAACAAGTTTGATATTTGTTTAACTGTTATTAAAATTTTACAGCCTAGTAGTTTACATCAGTGGTTGTCCGTACAAAAATAATGTAATGGATGAGAAAATGGCAGAATATTTAATTTTAGGTGAACTAATACTACTGTGATAAATGGCTGCTGTTTATGGGACCTTGAAAGAAGACACTTTGTTTAGTTAGGAACATAGTTCAAGCTCAAATTTATTGTTAAATACTTTTAATAGTACCATCACTATTTGAAAAAAGTCATTTTTGGTCAAATCTAGACCGGCCCCATTTCCAGCAGCCATCACTCCAACACCTTATCCTTGAGTAATCAGGCTAAATTGTTAATTTGGTACTAGAAAACCACTTGGCATTATATCAAACACTGCTGAATGCTATTTGGTTTGTTAAATGAAGATTAACATTGTCTTTCTGTTTGTTTTTGAGTTGCCACCAAATGCAATAGACGGGCATTTCTTAAAGTAAATGTTAGGTAACAAATGGCAAAAAAGAAATAAGCTTTCTCTAGAAACTTGTCAGTCAATCATTGTTTTGAGGAATGACGGTTATACAATGTTTGAAATTGCCAAAAACTCTGAAGATTTCATACAAATGTGTTCATTACAGTCTTAAAAGACAAAGGATAACTGGCTCTAACATGGACAGAAAGAGATGTGGAAGGCCAGATGTACAACCAATCAAGAGGATAAGTACATCAGAGTCACTAGTTTGAGAAATAGACATCTCACATGTCTTCAGCTGACAGCTTCATTTAATTCTACTCACTCAACACCAGTTTCATGTACAACAGTAAAGAGAAGACTCAGGAGTGTAGGCCTAATGGGAAGAGTTGCAAAGAAAAAGCCACTTTTGAAACAAACAAAAAGAAAATTTAGAGTGGGCAAAGAAACAGACATTGGACAACAGATAACTGGAAAAGTGTGTTATGGATCTTAACCCCATTGAGCTTTTGTGATATCAGCTAGACTGTAAGGTGCGTGAGAAGTGCCTGACAAGAAAGCCACATCTATGGCAAGTGCTACAGGAAGTGCAGGGTGAAATGTCACCCGAGTATCTGGACAAAGTGACAGCTGGAATGCCAAGGATCTGCAAAGCTTTCATTGCTGCACATGAAGGATTTTTTGATGAGAATTCTTTGAAGTAGTTTTTTCAAATTGTAATAGTACATTTTCACGCTATTAATGTCCTGGCTATACATTGTGATCAGCTTAATATACCACTTTGGTGAATTAACACTGAGTTTATTTTTTCATCCCCTTTTCTCATAATTTGAAATACCCAATGCCCACTACTTAGTAGGTCCTCGTGGTGCAGGTACGGATTACCAATGGGGCCAGTGCCCAGGGGCCCTTAACTACCAGGGGGCCCTCGACTGCCCAGGCTGATTGATCTAGTTTGGTGATCCCCCCTGCTTAAACCCTTTTGGGCAGAACAGCAATAAGAATATCAATTCCCCTCCAATAAACAAAATCTGATTATTGGAGGGGACTTGTCCCTCTCAATGTATATTGTGGTTACGGCCCTGCCAACAATACTGTGATATCACCGTTCAGTTGAACAATTGTAATAATGAGTGATCTGTTGAAATAAAAGTGACAAAAAGGTTTATAGCAACAGATATTTACTGTCTGTGACAGTTTGAAAGAAACCACTATCAAATCAGATTTATCTAAAAAAAAATTATATAAACACGCACTAATGGAGATGTCGAAAAATGTACCATGGTTATCACTATTTCCACAAAAGTTATAAGAGCTATTTTTACTACGTAAAATAATTTTAAATCAATATGAGATCTTTTTCAAATAGCTTTCGCAATATTTGGCTATTTTGTTTAACTATTTTGCAGCGTATCGGAAGTAATCTATAATTGGTCAAATGTGATGACGTATCTTTCTCAATTCATTGGTCATTTCTCTTCAGGTAATCTTCTGTTAAGGAAGTGAATGCACTGAATTGCCCAGATGTAAATGTTCATGTGTCTCAAAACCGTTGTTAGGGCACTTTAAAAGTGAAAGTTCAATACAACATAACCTAAACTATTTTTATATACTCGACGATTTGATTACGGCGGGACTAATAAAAACGTATAGGAGAAGAACGGTTGAGCAGCGCGTGACGTGTCGTCGAGTGTCGTTTAAATGTCGGCCAAGCAACATGAGAGGAGGCATGTCGCCTGAGCATTGTTCATTTGACTGTGATGATGGTTAAACACGAGATGAAGAATGTCGTATACATAACGTATGGACAGCGCGAGGACCTAAATGTCGTCTAAGTGACATTGAAATGCCGTACGCTTAGAGATAGCTGACTATATAGTCAACAAGCTAACGTTAGTAGCTTAGCCTTCAGAGTCGACGGTTTTATTGTTGACGACACTTGTTGAAAATGCTCCGAAAAAACAACATGTCGTGATAATATAACGAATTCGTTAGTGTATTCCTTTATTGGAGCTATATTTTTGGGGCAAATTGGTCTTTTGAGCTACGTATTAATCGATGTGTTGTCGCATTTAGTGTTGACATTTTGCCTTCCCTAGTATAACACGTGATTTGGGGACATTATATGTGTGATTTATATCTTGTAGGAATGTTGGAACACTTTGTTTATGAAAAATATCGACCAGACTATTCTGGGATTAGGATTTTGCCTCATCGATGGTAAAACTGGGTTATTAGTTAACAAGGTAACTAAATCTGTTTGTGAGGTTACATTTCTGCTCCAGTCAGGAGCTACAGTCTGTGGATACATAGGCTACTTTACTGCCTCTTATCTTTACTTTTTATTAAAATGAAAAACTGTGAGTATCAACAAATAGACCCCCGAGCACTGAGAGCATCCTCCACCCCGACCTCCACCTTGCCATGTGGGAGGAAAAACGTCCAACGCCTCAGGAGGAAATGGGAGGTTTTCCCTGGCAAAAATCGCTTCTACTGTGATGGACGTATTATGTTGGCCAGCCAATGTGGTGTGCTCCCACTGACCATCAGCCTTATTTTCATCACCAGCGGCTTATTTTTGACATTTGAGTGAGTAGTATGCTTAATAACAGACACAAAACATTGTTCACACAATGTTTAGATAGTCGAGACATATCCACCAATTGATGTTGGCCTAGCACTTCTTGAAAATCCAGGCTGAATAATTGCTTTCCAGATGATCATTATCTTCATTGTGCAAGCTTGTTCTGACTAGCAGGCATGCTTTCAATAATTTTCACTTGCTTCATGTCTGTCCTTAATTTTGTGTGATTCACAACAGTTGCCACTTTCTGGTGGAGCAGCTCACCGCCTTCATTCCAGCGATTGCTGGGGTGTTATTTTTATTTGTGGTCATCAGTCTCCTCCAGACCAGTTTTACAGACCCAGGGATTTTACCAAGGGCTTTGCCAGATGAGGCTGCAGACATTGAGAGGCAAATTGGTGAGCTTTTATTTTATTTTTTTACTGTATTTTGCTTGATATGTTTTATGATAAAGATTGTGAAGGACATCTTTCTTCATAGATAATTCTGGATCCTCAACATACCGTCCACCTCCTCGCACGAAAGAGATCCTTATAAATGACCAGGTGGTCAAACTCAAGTACTGTCTCACCTGCAAGATGTTCCGTCCACCCCGGACATCCCACTGCAGCCTGTGTGACAATTGTGTGGGTAAGATGGCGTCTTCATATTTCTTCATTTAAAAGCTTAGAAATACAGTATCTTGTTGCTATTATTGTTTTAGTATTACTTTAATCCTTAAAACAAGTCACTTCCTTGTAATATCATTGCATGATGATGCAAAAGCATTTTCTGTGTGTGACGCTGTTTCTGAGAATGTTTAGTCTCTGTTCCTCTTGCAGAGCGGTTTGACCACCACTGTCCTTGGGTGGGGAACTGTGTTGGGAAACGCAACTATCGTTTTTTTTACACCTTCATAGTGTCACTGTCCTTTCTGACCTCCTTCATCTTTGGCTGTGTGATCACTCACCTCACGTTACGTAAGTTTGTCCGTTTACAGCACCTTAAGTACCACTGTTATTCTTCCTTTGCCTGTCAGAAGCGGGCGGCCCTTCAAAGCCTTGCCTTTCACACAGTTTTATCACCGAAATACCCAATTTTTTTATTTTGAGATGGTGGAAGTTGTAAAAGCTTTAAAGGAATAGTTCACCTAAAAATGACAATTCTGTCATTAATGTCATTACAAACTGAATTTTTGAATTCTTTTGAATGGTGAATTTTTCTCCATATAATGAAAGTGAATGAGGGGTTATCAATAGGGATGCACTATATATCAGTGGCTGGTATATTATTGGCCATTAACAGGGAAAATCTCATTATCACTTATCGTTTTATCTGCTTATGGCTGAGAATCTCTGACTCCCTGCGGCCAGGAGGGGGGAAATCCTTTTCACTTGTTACTTCATGAAACGTAAACAGAGTGTGGGAAATAGCACATTGTTGCTTACAGAACAGCTTTGTGATTAAAACAAGTCCAAACACAACCTAAAACGGTACATTTATCTTGAAATAATTCTCAACTCCGAATGGTTTGAAGTTCTCACAAACAAAAACTGTCTGTATGCATTTCTGTCAGCTCTGTTTGTTGCTCAATGAACCAGAGTTGTTTATAGACTGAGTCACCATCAAACTCGTTAAAGAGAACAGGTTCCTTAGTATCAACTTTTGATAAGCTGTCTTTTATCCCTCAATTTAAATAGTTGAAAAATAAATATTTTAAAGTTATGAACGTTTTAAATGTTTTATCAAAAAACAAATGGGGAGCAGACAGTTAAACTCTTATGAATCTGTACAGAACCTTGATTCGCTTAAAGCCTGACTATGGAAGCATCATTTATGGATCAGCCAGGAGATCATATATATATATATATATATATATATATATATATATATATATATATATATATATATATATATATATATATATGTGTGTGTGTATATATATATATATATATATATATATGTGTATATATGACTTCTAGACACTGTTCACCACCAAGGTATTTGACTGGTCTTAGGAACATACAGAACATCATAATATACACAGATGGATCCAAATCTGGAAATTAAGTGGCAGCAGCCTTTGCAACAAGTCAACTTTATCAAGGCAAATGCATCCCTGACCAAAGTGTAGTTTAATAAAAAAATAACGTGTTAAAAAAATTTACGCAATTAATCGCAATGACCGTAATAAGGAAGATTCCTGAGAAACGCAAGCTTGTAGTACCACCTGTTTACTCCAGAGGGCAATAATTGAAATCTCAGCTGTGTGGCAATGCGCAGTTTATACAGTGAAGGAAATGCGTTATGTTCTTGCATTCAAAACACTTGGAGCGCAAATTCGAACTAAGGGATCTCAATATGTGTTCTATGTATTTAACTTCAGTGACCTAAATATTTTATGTTTATGATGCAACGCACCCGAGACGCTACACAAGCATATCTGACGCAGGTGTACATTGACAGGCCCTTAAACAAGCCCTCATAATAAATCTCGAACTGATTGACAAATTCACTTGTGAAATAGATTGCTGTGAACTGTGCCAATGATTGGCTTATGTTCAATAATATGGTAATAAACAATACATTGTATTCTAAAACTGCTTTTTGTATTGTCTTATCAATGATTAACTCTTCTGCCACAAGAATGTAATGCATTTTGATTATCTGAATATTTTGTATTTTTTTAGTTATATATATATATATATATATATATATATATATATATATATGTATAATTATTTCTACATTATATACTGAATTATTGTTATATGAGGGGCTTTCAGCAAATATTTGTATATGTGATTAATCGTGATTTAATTTGATCAAAAACTTGAATAGACCACCCTAGTTTTTAACTGCAGAGGCAAATGCTTTATTACTAGCACTGAAGTTCATTGAGATTGTTCCACAGAAATCCTTTTTAATGATAACTGATTCCAAATCATGACTGGAAGCATTGGAGTCTATAAAATCCGATCAAGTTGTCATCTCTGGAATCAAAGATTTCTGCTGGGTACCTGGCCACTCAGGAATCGCTGTAATGAACAAGCAAAATCTTAAACACCTTTTTTATTTTTACCCTCGAATAACTAAACTCTCTCTCGCCATGAATATAGCCATAGAAGCTGGCATTGTGTTAAAAAGGAAAGAAATAATTCTCTCAGATTAATTTGAGACTGCTAAAAACACTAGTTTTTGTGTAAAATGAATGTGCTTGTTTGTATTTTACAGGTTGAGACTTTTATAACGCTATGACTCTTGATAATTCGATCTGTATGATCCTACCTTTTCTCATTATGATTGTTGTTCATTTCATAAGTTATACAGTGGAACGGTCTCAGATGAGCACTGTAACAAACATCTGTAAGCCACCACTGTACTCTGTCTGACTGCTAGTATAAATATTACACCATGCATACAAAGATTAGGGTTTGTATTGCGCGTTTATTTGTTTAATGTTCGTTAAATGCCATAAATGGGCACCATGCAATTTTTGCATGTGTATTGTCATCACTTTTAAATCTGCATTAATCTGTAATATAGGCACATTTCAGGTGCATGTTACATCTGCCAAATCTTAAATAGCAGCAAGTTAAAATTCCAAAGCTTTTAAATGACACATACACTGATAAGCCAAAACATTATGCTTAATATGTTATTGGTCTTCCGTGTACGGCCAAAACAGTGCCGACCTTCTGAGGCATGGACTCTACAAGACCTCTGAAGGTTTCCTGTGGTACCTGGCACCAAGACATTAGCAGCAGATCCTTCATGTCCTGTAAGTTGCGAGGTGGAGCCACTGTGGCTCTGACTTGGTCCAGCACATCCCACAGATGCTCAATTAGAGTAAGATCTGGGGAATTTGGAGGCCAGGGCAACACCTTGAACTCTTCATAATTTTCCTCAAACTATACTCGAACAATGTGTGCAGTGTGGCAGGGCACATGCTGCTGAAAAGAGGCCACTGCCATCAGGGAATACCATTTCCATGAAGGGATGTAGCTGGTCTGCAGCGATGTTTACGTAGGTAGCACTTGTCAAATTGGCATCCACATGAATGGCCAGACCCAGGGTTTCCCAGCAGAGCATTGTCCAGAGCATCACAGTCTTGTCATCTTCACACAGCACATCCTGGTGCCATCACTTCCCCGGGTAAACTGCACACGTAAATGGCCATCCACATGATGTCAAAGAAAACAGGACTCCTCCGACCCTGCAACCTTCTTCCATTGCTCCATGGTCCAGTTCTGATGCTCGCGTGCCCGTTGTAGGCACTTTCGACAGTAGACAGGGGTCATCATGGGCACTCTGACCTGTCTGCTTATATACAGTCCCCATACGCAGCAGGGTGTGATCCACTGTGTGTTGTGACCCATTCCTCCCGTCACCATCATAAACATTTTCTGTGACATGTGCCACAGTAGACCTTCTGTCTGTTTGGACCAGAGGGAATAGCCTTCATTGCCCTTGTGTATAGATGAGCCTTGGGCACCCAAACCCTGTTGCCGGTTTGTGGTTTGTCCCTACTCCCAGGACCACTGTTGGTAGGTACTCGCCACAGCTGACCGGGAGCACCCCACTAGCCTTGCTGTTTCAGAGATGCTCTGAACTAGTCGTCTGGCCATAACAATTTGGGTCTTGTCAAAGTCACTCAGTTCTTTAATCATTTCTCCTGCATTCAACACGTTGACTATAAGAAATTATTGTTCTCTTACCATCTAATCTACCCAGACCTTGATATATGGCTTTGTTAGGAGATGATCAATGTTATTAACTTCACCTGTGAGTGGTCATAATGATTTGGCTCATCTGTGTATTTTTCAAATGAGAAGCTTTTGATTAATTAGCAAGCAGATCCAGGTTAAAAGATAAAAAATTAAAACAAAAACAAAAAAAAGTTATCAGGATTGGCCACAATGAGAAGTGAATCAGCCCATAAATTACAATCCAGTGCATCCCTAGCTTTCAAGCCCCAGAATGTCAAAAAAAGCACCATACAAATATCATGAAGGGGTCCAAATTACTCCAAGTCAAGTTGTTGTTTTCAATGGAAGAAATCTCTCTCTCTCTCTCTCTCTCTCTCTCTCTCTCTCTCTCTCTCTCTCTCTCTCTCTCTCTCTCTCTCTCTCTCTCTCTCTCTCTCTCTCTCTATATATATATATATATATATATATATATATATATATATTATTTATTATATTATACATACACACACGGTTTAAAACAACATGATAGTGAGTAAATTATTTTTTCTTCTGAACCTAGAAACCTATAAATATATGCTGATTTACACTTTGGAATTTGTATAATAATTTAATACCTTAAATTATATATATTAAATATAACTCATGTAATATTAGACATTTTTATCTAATGCATATTTTTGTTAATAAATAAATGTTGGAAGCAGGTTTGTTCTCTGATTGGTCAATCTTGTCAACAGGATCGCAAGGTGGGAAGGGGATCATCCAGGCAATACAAGAGAGCCCAGCCAGATATCCTTTCTACTGTGTTCATGCTATTCTCTCCCTCCCTGATGTGCTTGTTTTCAAATCACTCAAAGATTGTCCCCAGAAACACACAATAGCCAAGCTGACACTATCTGTTCACTATCTGTTTACAGGCCTGTTGCTGTACAGAAGGTTCTTAATTTTTCCTAATCCCATTCATCATCCCTAATCGGCTCAAGCACTCCACCACACCCTACTTTCCTCTCAACGTGGCTACAGTTGCCCCTAGATACAGATGCCCTGAAAAGCAGTGCTCTTTTTTTCCAGCATCCTGGAGTTTGTTATTTGAGGTCATGGGTTACATCTACAGCCTGTCAGGTTTTGTTTGAGAATAAAAGAATCTGGCTCACTGACCTTAATGTATACTTTTTTGTTGGTGGGCAGAATGGCGGTACGAGCATACAGGACAGATATTGACATCTAGTTCTTAACTATTTTCTATATTACTATTACTTTTATTTAAATTCAATGCACATTTTTGCACCCTTAACCCCTCCTGCACTGTTGTTGAGCTGGTCATTTGCTTCTTCTCCATTTGGTCCATTCTGGGTCTGTCAGGTTTCCATACTTACCTGGTGGCCTCCAACCTCACAACCAGTGAAGATGTAAATATCACCATGAATGCTGATTTTAATTAATTGTGTAAAATATTAACTAATCTAGGATTATTTATCATAAAATGTACTACTTTTTCAGACAATATTGTATACCACCCTTTGTTTTTGGCTGCAGATCAAAGGTTCTTGGTCCAGTAAGAGAGGGGAAGATTCAGGAAATCCTTACAGCTATAACAACATTTTTACAAACTGCTGTGTAGTGCTTTGTGGGCCAATGCCACCCAGGTCAGTACTGCATGCACCGGAAACATAAAATAATGGCTTTTTCTCCAGTTCTTTGTGCGCCTGTTGTGTGTTAGGAATGTCAAGGCATCTAACTGATCTTTTTACCCTTTTTGTTTTGCAGCTTGATTGATAGAAGAGGTTTTTTGCCTCCTGATGACACACCTCAAGCAATCACCTCTGAAACTGAACGCCCTCCTTTCATAGCCAAGAATGACACAAACATGGTAAGAGTGCCTCAATGGACTCTAGGGACATTAGCATGTTGGCTTTTGAAAAATATTGGTTGTTACATTGTAGTGATACGATTACATACAAGTGATGCCTTTTTAAGTCAATTATCCGAAATCATATTAATATTATGAGGTGTCAATGATATAATTTTTTTACTCAATATTATGCAGTGCACTGCAAAACCAAAAATGTACAGAAGTGTCAATATTGTTTTTTCCAGTACAAAAATGGCTTTCAGAGCAATATATACAGTACTGTGCAAAGGTTTTAGGCACTTTAAACTACTGTGAACTTGCCTACAATCAGACACACTGACAGGACTTCCTGGAGAGTTCAGAATGTCAAAATAAAAGTGTGAGGGTTTAAAAGTTAAAGGTGCGCAATTGAGATATATTACTATTATAATATATTATTATTTGTTTACAAATGATAATAATATTTAAGTTGAATGGGTTCCAAAAAAAATAACTGTGGGAATGAAAAGTGAGCTGATATCTAACAACTAAATTGAACAAAAAAAAGAGATCTGAATCCTTTTAAAGTCCAGATACAAGTTGAGAAAATATATATAAAAAACAAAAGGCCTTCTTTTCTACTGATGACATTTACTGGAATTACTGTTAATTTTGCTGCTACATTATCCAATATACTAGTTAATAATAAAGTTTTTCTTAATAAGCTATACATTTGTATTGAAATAATGTGTAGTTAGAGGTTTATGTTTACATATTAAAGAGTACACACAATAATGTAAAGAAATTCTAAACTAATTATGCAAAAAGCAACTCTGGTATCGGATCGTATCGGCTGATACTGAGATATCTGGATCGGAAGAGAAAAAGTGGTATCGGTGCATCCCTAGTTACAGAAATACTCTAACCAGCCCGTCTGGCACCAACAATCATCCATGCGATTATCTAATTAGCCAATCGTGTGGCAGCACTGCAGTGCATAAAATCATATGGATACATATCAGGAGCTTCAGTTAATGTTTACATTATGATCTCAATGATTTGGACTCTGGCATGATTGTTTCATATATATATATATATATATATGTTAACCTATTGTATTAACATATTGTTTTTTTGTTAAATTATTGTTTTAAATAATCATTTATAAATCAGATTTTTACTTGGAGGGAGCCCAAATTCTTTTTTTTTTTTTTTTTTTTAAGTTTTACCCATATTGTGTTTTATTACTATAAATCATTGTGATTAATTGTTCCTTGTTCTGATCTTTACTTAAATAACTAAAGTGAAGGTTACACAAAGGATATTTTGGGTCATCTTTACCTCTGCTAATACCTCAAGCACAGAGCTCTAGATTATTGTGAAGTCATGCTTTGAAGCACATACACTTAAAGTATTGTAAAAAAAAATTTCTTTGTGGTTTTATTTTGGATTTGTGAGAACTTTTGAGAAGTCCACAAATCTTTATTCAGTACTTTTTAGTTTAGTGTGTTTTATTGCTCCAGCTTAACTTGTATCAAGCCCTGATGTTTTAAGATATAAACCTTACACAGGAGGAGAACTGTCAGGAGTTTGCACACTCCTGCTCTGCCTGAAGGCTCCTGCAGCTCTGTGAAGTTTGATGGTAAGGGTGTGTCATAGGGTTGCATGCATGCCTTTTGTATTATGGCCCTCTCTTGGCTCCTTGGCCTTTTATTCTGTTTTTTATTTGAACTGTCTGTTATGCTTCCATATCTTTGCTTTGAAACCATCAATGTCCGTCATGAGAGAGGAAATTGTTTGGAGCGTTCTCTTATCTGTTTCTACTTTGCTCCTGGTGAGTTGCGTGTTCAAGCTGACATCTGTTTTAACTCCATCTTGTAATGGTCATATGTTCATACACTGGCGGCCAACATTTTTAAATAATGTACAGATTTTGCTCTTATGGAAAGACATTGGTACTTTTATTCACCAAAGTGTCATTGAACTGATCACAATGTTTAGTCAGTACATTAATAATAATTAATTAATAACCGTAGTCACAGACACGTGTTACAGATGACAGAAAAGCCGTATATGGGCATATATGACGTGCTGATACAGAGGCGTGCAGTTTCGTGGAACATGCGCATCTCACAATTTGTTTCTGCCTTATGATTTTTATTTTTTTGTGAGTGCTGTTCACTTTATTTCCACAGAGCAGTTTATTGTGAATGCAACACAGCCTGTAAAAAAAATACAAACTATATAAAATAATAAAAAATGTATAAAATAGTGCAATTTGAATTTAGAAATGTATATATTTTAAGTTTTTCGTTTTTTTTTTAATAAATTATTTAAATTTCAATTCAAAATCAATGAAGCAAGAATATTCACTAATCCCTAACCCCCAATTTTTCCGATGTAATTGGATATATATTTCGTGAAGGAGGGAACAAAACGAATTTATTCACACACGATATATTTTCCTGGATAACGAAATACCCGACAGGTAGAGAATGCACGGATGAAGCTTCTTTGCCAGTGAGATGTTCACAACTGCCATCTTTCAAAAAGGTGAACAACACATTTTAAATGCACATGTTTTTTTCCAGTTTTATTTGAAATTGCACTACTGATGTACTTAGTTGTACATCTGGCCTTACACCTCTTTCTGTCCTTGTTAGAGCCAGTTGTCCTCTGTCTTTGAAGACTGAAGTGTACACCTTTTGTATGAAATCTTCAGTTTTTTGGCAATTTCAAGCATTGTATAGCCTTCATTCCTCAAAACAACAAAACATTGACTGAGGAGTTTCCAGAGAAAGCGGTTTCTTTTTTGCCATTTGTGACCTAATATTGACCTTAAGACATGCCAGTCTATTGCATAATGTGGCAACTCAAAAACAAACACAAAGACAATATTAAGCTTGATTTAATAAACCAAATAGATTTCAACAATATTTGATATAATGGCAAGTGATTTTTCTATTACCAAATTAGCAATTTAGCATGATTACTCAAGGATAAGTTGTTTGCGTGATGGCTGCTGGAAATGGGTCTAGATTTGATCAAAAATGACTTCTCAAATAGTGATGGTGCTGTTTTTTTACATCAGTAATGTCCTGACTGTAGTTTGTGATCAGTTAAATGCCACGTTAGTGAATTAAAGTATCAATTTTCTTCCGAAGCAGCAAAATCTGTACATTATTCCAAACTTTTGGCTGACAGTGTATATTGGTGCTCTCCAAAGGTTTGCAGTAAAAAAAAAAAAAAAAAAGTCCTACATTTGTCATTGTTTCCTAATTACTGTCTCATCATGAGTTCTCTATGCTTATCTCGTTTTTATCCACTCTCTGGGGATTGTGTGGACTGAGGTCATTGGCTTTGTAGATAACGCTCACCATTCTGTAGTTATCACACATATGTGTTCCTTTCCTCCTCCTGTCATGATGGATGCTCATTCTGATGTGAAAGATGTCTTTTCATCCTTGCAGCCCCTGGAGATCTGTGTGCCACATGCTGCACAAGCTCATCAGAAACCATGAAATTATTTGATTCCATTTAACATAATTTTTCACTACGTTTTCATCTCAGTTTTTTCCTTCTATTTGTATTGAACTAACCTCATCACTAAAACTCATTACTTTCATTCTTATTCTGAACTGACTAACTTCTCATGCTGCGTATTGCTCTGGGTTGGGTTGCACCAGCTGTGCATAAGGCAAGACTTAACTGGCAAGTCGTAAGCTTTGCGTAAAGTAATGCGTAGTTGCATTATATGTGATGTTTACCTGTATTGACCAATAAACTTCCTTTATGTTTGTACATGAGTGTTAAAAAGCCATGAACTTCAATCTGATCTTGTTACGGTTGATGTACAAACCTTGTTTGCTCACGTAACTGTCAGCTGTAATAAATTATATCCCATTTTGATATGATGCGTCATAAAAGTAGATCTGATAAATAGTATTTTGCCCTGGGTAAATAACAATATATACAGTGCATCCAGAAATTATTAACAGCGCTTCACTTTTTCCACATTTTGTTATGTTTCAGCCTTAATCCAAAATTCTACAAACAATACCCCATAATGACAACATGAAAAATTTGTTTGAAATCTTTGCAGTTTTATAGAAAAATAAATAAAAACAAATCACATGTACATAAGTATTCACAGCCTTTGCCATGACACTCAAAATTTAGCTCACGTGCATCATGTTTCCACTGATCATCCTTGATGTTTTAACAACTTGATTGTAGCCACCTGTGGTAAATTCTGTTGATTTGGAAAGGCACACACCTGTCTATATAAGGTCCCACAGTTAATAGTGCATGTCAGAGCACAAAACAAGCCATGAAGTCCAAGGAACTGTCTGTAGACCTCCGAGACTGGATTGCATCGAGGCACAGATCTGGGGAAGGGTACAGAAAAATCTCTGCAGCATTGAAGGTGCCAGTGATCACAGTGGCCTCCATCATCCGTAAATGGAAGAAGTTTGGAACCACCAGGACTCTTCCTAGAGCTGGCCGCTTGGCCAAACTGAATGATCGGGGGAGAAGGGCCTTAGTTAGGGAGGTGACCAAGAACCCGATGGTCACTCTATCAGAGCACCAGCATTTCTCTGTGGAGAGAGGAGAACCTTCCAGAAGAACCACCACCACTCCACCAATCAGGCCTGTATGGTAGAGTGGCCAGACGGAAGCCACTCCTCCGTAAAAGGCACATGATAGGCTGCCTGGAGTTTGCCAAAGGCACCTGAAGGACACTCTGACCATTAGAAACAAAATTCTCTGGTCTGATGAATCAAAGATTGAACTCTTTGCCATGAATGGCAAGCATCATGTCTGGAGGAATACAGGCACTGCTCATCACCTGGCCAATACCATCACTACAGTGATGCATGTCGGTGGAAGCATCATGCTGTGGTGATGTTTTTCAGTGGCAGGAAATGGGAGAATTGTCAGGATCGAGGGAAAGATGAATGCAGCAATGTACAGAGACATCCTTGATGAAAACCTGCTCCAGAGCGCTCTGGACCTCAGACTGGGTTGAAGGTTCATCTTCCAACAGGACAACGACCCCAAGCACACAGCCAAGATAACAAAGGTGTGGCTATGGGACAGCTCTGTGAATGTCCTTGAGTGGCCCAGCCAGAGCCCAGACTTTAACCCGATTGAACATCTCTGGAGAGATCTGATCAAGAAGAATGTGAGAAACTGACCAAAAATAGGCGTGCCAAGCTTGTAGCATCATACACAAAAAGACTTGAGGCTGTAATTGGTGCCAAAGGTGCTTCAGCAAAGGCTGTGAATACTTTTTATTTATTTTTTCTAAATTTGCAAAGATTTCAAACAATCTTTTACGTTGTCATTATGGGGTATTGTTTGTAGAATTTTGAGGAAAATAATTAATCAATTTTGGAATAAGGCTGTAACATAAAATGTGGAAAAAGTGAAGCGCTGTGAATACTTTCCGGATGCACTGTAGGAACTGTATCTAAAATAAATAAGGAGTGATACATAAATAATACAACAGGCTGGAAATCAGACATTTATTCATTTTAAAATTCTATATATATATATATATATATATATATATATATATTTTTTTGAATGTGTTGAAACTTGACACCGGGCGACGCACCCTGAAAACTGCACCGATAGATCTGTTTAATGCTGAAGAGCCACTTAAAGGCTTAGTGCCCATTTATGCCACAACTAGCCTAAGTTTTAACTTGCGCACAGCTGGTGCAACCGGCCCCTGGTGTATTAACATTAACCAGAAGAAGCCATTATGAAAGTGCTAGTTGGTGTCTTTGCCTCTGTCTTTTAACACTTTTTGTTGTTATTCTTTTCACAGTGCACACAGGGCACTAAGGAGTTTTTAGAATCAGTGGCACACTCTTCTGTGATCCAGAGCACCTGTGCTCCAGGCACACCCAAAACCACCCCACTGACCCAAGAGAACCTACTCTGCACCATTTCCATCAATGTCTCTCCCCCAGCAGACCGCCAGGCCCGACGCCCCATGGATATGCCCTGTCCCCAGAGAGGGAGCAAACGGGCTGCTCTCCACACCCATAAACCCATGTTGCCTCTACACAGCCCCCCATACTCCCTAATTCACGGTCCGCTCATTTTTAATGACGCTTCTGACACAGGCTTCATCACACTGCACTGAGCACACTGTTACTGCCACCAGCAGCCTTGCTCAAAATTCTCTTCTCTGTCTCTCACCACTCTGAAAACAGCATTATTTTGTTTTAAGGAACTGTGATAAATTAAACTCAGGATCCTCTCAGGAAGTAGGCATTTTTCAACAGATGAGAATACACCTGCTTTGAACATAAGACTGTGCAACAGTTTATTTTAACAGGTATTTTTTTTGCATAGCAGTTGGGTTTCAAGATGTCTTTCTGTATGCATCAGCCTATAGAATCTTTCCAGAAGATGGCTTTGTTTTCAGTCCTTTTGCACAATAATTAAGCTTGAGTCTTTTTCAGCCTTTTTGCATCTGCTTAGACCTAATGCAATAATTATATGATTTAAAAGGTCACTTTGGTCTAAGAAAGCCTTACTTCAGAGTCACAAGGCATGGTGTACTTTTGTTCATTTTTGTGGTGTTAAAGACCTGTTGTAATTAAACAATTTGTCAAAATTGTTTGCACCAACAGGCAAGTAACTAGAATGGCAATTTACAAAGGAGTTGTGGAATGCTCCGGATCACAGTGCTAAAGGGATAGTTCACCTAAAAAGTTTCTAATTTACTCACCCTTATGCCATTTCAAACTCGTATGACTTTTTCTTCTGTGGAGAAAAGCAAAGATATGTTGACGGATATATGATGTCTGTTTGTTCATACAATGCAAGTCAATGGGATCCAAAACTTTCAAGTTAGAAAAATTAATATAATGGCAGCATAAAAGTTATCCATACAAATAGAGTTGTTTAATTCATGTCGTCTTGAAGCATTACGATCAGTTTAGGGTGAGAAACAGGCCAAAATGCAACTCCCTTTTCACTATAAATTTTGACAACCGCAGTCTCCTAGGCATGATCATGTTTTGAAGCTCAATTACTCTCATGCTTCAAATATTTGAAATGTTAAGCCTTTTGGACCTCATTGACTTGCATCATATGGACAAACAGACATCTCTAAAAGAAAGAAGAGTTTGAGGGATGAGTACGGTAAAATATGAGATCATTTTCTTTGCTGGTTGAACTAATCCTTTAATTAGTAATGTATATTATACTGTTGGTCAGGAGTTATTACCTGCACTCACTAAGGCTTTCAGTGAATTAACATATTTCTGTTTGTTGTGTGTCCTTTTAGTATTTCTTACTTTTTATTTGTGGATCAAAATATGTTAGGATTCACAATTGTTATTAAAGTGTTTTTTCTAAGCTTGAGAGAAGAGCTATTGTAACAAACCTTTTTGCCTTGAGATTGATGGTGAATCAGTTACACACAAATTATTTAATTGTCATTAAATGAAGGCCTGGCTGTAATGATGTTGACATTAGAAGTTTCAGAGAGGTCATGCACATTTATCTGAGAACTAGACCTTATTAAAGTGTATCACTGCCAGTGTTGGAACTAAAATAATGCTTAACTTTTTTTTTGTTGTCATTTTTGCGCCATAAGACTGTTTAAATTGGAGCAAGTGAAAGTCCATGAAGTAATAAACAAATGGGCTTTTCTACTTATGGCCATGTGATTTTAATGTGTAGTTTTGTGTTGAATTATGTATATGTGTTGCATGAGTTTAGATTCCTCATGTGCACGAATGTGTTGAGCTGCTACATCCCAGACAAGTATTCATTTAAACAGTAGATGGCACAATTTTCCACTTTTTTAAAATTGTTTTATTCATTAGATTAGGATGTTGTTTTTCCTGGAGCCATCACTGACTGCTTGATTTATTCAAGCATTTCACATTTTGTACATGTCAGAACTGGTTTCCTTTTGTGCACGTTGCAAAGATCTGATGCAGAGTTATTACAAATTCCATATTATTGTTTTTTTTTTTTTTTTTTTGCCACAGTGCCCTCAAGCGAACACTTATTCCGTTTGATGTAATGGAATTGAAATTCATAATATCTGAGTTTCTGTGTTTCTCTCTCTCTCTCTCTCTCTCTCGCTCTCAACTCTTCTACCCAGACTTAATGATGGAAAACATGACCATGAAAAATATGTGGGAGCTGTAGAAAAGGAAAACAATATCATTAGCCGAGTTTGAAACAGCATTCCATTGTTGTGTAAGGACCCTAACATACATGTATAAGGAGTCACGCTGTTGGTCCCCTATAGAAAGATAAGACATAGTATTACATTTAAAGGTAGTTTTCATGTATACCAGAACTACCTCAATCCATGTGGGTGTTTGATTCAGTCATAAAAATAGGACCACCCATTGTTTAACTAAACTCCTGGGCCACTGGATAAAAATGCACCTGTGCCTGGATAAATAGGAATTCATTGATATTCACTAACCCAACCGTAAAGGTACACTTCACTGTTTTTAGGACTGGAGCTCAATCGAGAGCACGTGGAGTCTAGTGTTTTTTGGTACATTTATCACGGAAGTTTTGCTTCGTTGTTGCAAGCTCCTCATTTGTAAACTCTGAAGTTTTCTCAAATACATAGGAATAATAATGATTTCTGTAGATGACTTCTGTATAACAATACAAGTCACTAAGTACTTATACAATATATAATAAAGTCATTAACGGCCTAAAGGGGAATGTTCAACCTAAAAGTTTAATATTTTTTTTTTATTATTTTATTTCTAAAGCTTATTTTCTTCCATGAACAAAAAAGGGTGTATTATGCAGAATGTTAGGGACTGATCATCATCCACTTTTAGATATTTCGCGCTAATTTGCACAATTCGAAAGACCTACTTTTTCGAACTCCTACGCCGTATGTCCGATTCACAGAAAAATTGGTGTGCTTGTCTACCACGAACCCTCCTGACAAAAATGTATTAAAGAAATTTTGATTCGTCAGAACGTTTGCTAAGATAAAAGCCAACGAATTGGTCAGGCGTCATCCATTTTGTGCGTATTGACCAATATCTACTAAACGAAAAGGCCAAACGTTACGAAAATGTATACACATGTTCAACAGCACATTTTGAGTATGCATACAAAATCGCGAAAAAAAAATGTTTGTCTATTGGTGCGCTACAACTAAACAAAATGCTCATTACAACGCAACTGTATTATCAATTAAGTTGAAAATTGGTATGCTTCTTGAAGGGGCCAAATGCTTACATATTCTACAATTTGACTCAGACAAATAAAAAAAAACATGGCCGCCAGCAGCCATTCATATTTTAGCAAAATGGCTGTATAAATGGTGTGTAAATTATTGTATATTATCCAATGTTACCTGCTATTGTGAACTACATCTAGGACTCCCTATGTCAATAATTATCAAAGAAAAGGCTCCACCAATTAAGTTTCTAGCTAGAACTGCTTTAGCAACCACCCAAAACATACTAGCATAGCAATGCACTATATCTAATTATTAATAACTGTTGGGTTTGTTTTCGTAAAACTTGTTGTAAAAAAAAATATATATATATATATATATATATGTTATAATAGGTTTGTAGCCTATTGGTGTCACATTGTTTCTTAGTATTTGCTTTCACCCCTGTCTTCAAAAGCTCATCCCATGATACATTTCATACCTCTTACCGAAAATTTAAAAGCAGGTTTATGGCCATAGATTTACTGGCCTAGAAAAAGATAAAGCCAAGGTTTATCAGCATCTGTGTTACATGTTAATAGTACCACATGTCAAAAACTTACATGTGAAAATGTGTCCCCCCCATTCTTGATGACCAAATTCAAGCGCTCTCACATAATTAATTTGAAATCTTTATCCTTATATCTGCAACTTCTGGTCCTGGCATTTTGTTAATCAGTGGATAAATACATGGATTATCAACTGACTACACACAGTGACGGATTGGTCTTGTGATAAAATTTTCAGGCTAGGATTTTCTGGTTCTAAAACTTTTTACATTTTAATAAACCAAGATTACATTTGGAGAGGTTGTGCTCTTGGCACCAGCGTGTCAGAGTGTGCACCTCCTCTCCATAGGCTATTTCATCATTGTCAGTGATCAGAACTATCACCGTCATATCATCAGTGAAATTGATGGCATTGGAGCTATGTGTTGCCACACAGTCATGTGTGTACAGGGAATACAGGAGTGGGCTGAGAACACAGGCTCCCGTGTACAGGGTCAGTGGTGAGATATTACTGCCCATTCTGACCACCTGGCATCTGCCTGACAGGTAGTCCAGGTTCCAGCTGCACAGCGAGCTGTTGAAGCCCAGAGCCCGAAGTTTCCTGTCAAGCATGGAGGGCACTATGGTGTTAAATACTGAGCTGTAGTCTACAAACAGCATTCTCATATATGTGTTCCTTTTTTCCAAGTGGGAAAGAACAGTGTATTTTGACTGCAATGGCATCATACAGCTAACTGTAGTGGGTCCAGTGAGGCAGGCAGCACAGAGCAGATGTGGTCTCTGATAAGCTTTTCAGAGACCACATCTGCTCTGTGCGCCTCACTGGACCCACTACAGTTTGCTTACAGAAGCAACTGCTCCAAAAAAAACAGTGCCATTTGGTGAAACCTGGTGCAATGTGTCGTGCTAAGTTTGAATATGCAATCAGCACAGGTCTCGGAGTAAACATGATTCACCAGTAACACCAATGGCCAAACATTGCACTATGGTATTACCCTTGCCAGAACTGAAAAACTGTTGCAACCAGCTCATTTATCAAGATCTTGATAGCTTATAGCTTTTAACCAGGTATTTGTTTGCTGAAGATTTTGCATTAATTTCCATAAAGAACGCCAAGAGAGAAATACTGTAAATCAAATCTTTGCAGAAGGTTTAGATATCACATTATAGCGCTCATTGCTCATGTGTCAACACTTGGAGAGCACCTTACACCTTACTTGGCAAAGATTAAATGGGAATGTGTAAGTTGATGCCACTGCATTGAATCATTCACAGAAACTATAGAATATTAGAACTTGCAATCTTCTCATGCGCCAAATCAGAGTGAGTAATAATAGCCATATGGTCACATTACAATGCAGAGAGCAACATAATTGGTTGAGCTTACATTACTCCTAGTATTTGTTTTCCCTTGCAATTTAATTAACTTCACAATATATGTTGTGCTTAAACTATAGAGGGTGCAAAAATATATATTTTATGAATGTGGGACAAAGGTAAGACGTGGTGCAGAGGGTAATGCCTGAAACAGATTTGTTAATGGCCTCAGCTCAGTGCCTCCACAAATTGCCCTTCACTTGTAATTGGATCAGTAGCCTGGCAGGTAAAGGATTAGACAAAGCTGGCTAATAGACAGCGAGTTGCATTCACTCAAAATTAGTTCTCGTTTGCATTCTCATGTTGCAGTGGTCATTGAAAATGGAAAGTCTCTTGCGCAAATGTGAGCGGTAATGGGCCATACAGGTATCATGTGCAGAAATCAGTTACATTCATTTTAACAAACAAATAAATTCATTATTTGATGATTGCAGGGTTACTGTAGCTTCTCTTTAGGTTCTATGGGGCCACCCACACACCATGCGCTATACATGCCCATGTGATACACTGTCCAAGGGTGAAGGGTTTAGCTTTGTTTTAAGTCAAATAATGACACTGAGGTTTTGACCTTGATGTTAGCTTTCGAGTGCCTCCTGATTTGAACTTACAGTGAAAATGCAAATGAAATGCATTGAGAAAAAGTAGATTTTGAATGTCATGAACTGAGATTAATAAATCTATTCATAGAAATGTTTATAAGATTCATTTGAGCATTCAAAATCTTTAGTGTTTGTGTGGTCCTGTTCCCAGGACTGAATCTTTTTGAATGGGCTTCTAAGTCATTATGATAAGAACTATGGGATTATATTGAAATGAGAACAATAAAGGTTTTGGCAATATTGCAAAACAGATAAAACCTTTTAGGAAGAACAAAGTGCTTCAAGATTGTTTGTACAGAACTGGAAAGTAACAGACCTGAATACGTGCCATGTTCTTTAGGTTTGTGAGGAGGTCAGACCTTATCAGAGTCCTGTAATCAAATGGCTCTTGCTGATATGCTTTTTCTCCATCTCTAATGGGCTCAATGGTTAATGTCGCTGGATAACAAACTGAAACATAAAAAATATTTGTGAGTACTTTATTTCACTGCATGATAAGTGTAAATAACCTGTACTCTTCAGCTTTTCAGCTGTGGTCTCTTTGAACTTTTCTTCAGTATAGTCAGAGACAACATGAAATGCTGCATAAGGCCATGTTAGAACTCGAGTGTAGTGGCACATAAAACAAGTACCTTTGATGTCCAAAACAAAATCCCCATAAAATCACAGTTGAAAGGTCAGCTCCAACAAATGCTAATGTATATGAGAATGAGTACACCAAGGTGTAAAATGGGATCTTTGCTTTGATTACTTTGGTTAACTCTCTCTTAGTTTTAAGACACATATGATTCAATCTTTTGATAGCAAATATGTTTAGAATGACTAAATACATTTTAATGAAGTCAGAGAGCCTGCACAATGACATAATAGGTTATGTAACAGACAAGTGACTGCTACTCATTAAATCAGTCATAGCGGGGGCAATAACAATAAAGAAAGGCCTGATAAGTGTATAGCCATATACGCATTGTTGCTCAGCTGCTAGCTAACCTCATAGTCATGCTAACTTCCAGTAACAGGTCAATTCATGTGTGTACTATGTGAACAAGCATCTATTCCAAACATGATGTACAAACAACCACCCACCCAGAGAAAACACACTCCCCCACACACACACATGCTCTTACACTCCACCAAGCTAAAAGTGTGTTTAGCTCTGTTTGTGGACCAGCACGCAGTGTCTTCTGATTTGTTCAAATTTTATGTTAATGTGGCAGGAGAGATGCTTGTTAAATAATTTAAATAGTGTGTGTCTACGAGGACTCATAAACTGACATCATGACCCAGTAAATAGATCTCATAATGATATCTTTCTGATTAAATTTGTTTGTTTGTTTGTTGGTGTGTGAGATTGGTTGACAAGGTTAGTATTGGCAAAAATGGATGCTATGACCTTTACCACCTTCAGTTCACTAACCCTAAACCTTGGCTTGGGACAAAACAAGGTGAAGGCTCATGATTTCACTAATACAACTTAGAAGCCTTTTATTTCTTCAAGTCATTGTGGATGAACATTTTAGGAATAGTTAGCACAAGGCTTATCAAATGGATCCCTTAGAAACATTCCTAAACCATTCAAATAGCCAAGCAACTTTTGTAGATCAGCATGGTTTTTCTTGGATCTGTTGTCACTATACTTTGGAGAATACAGTATGTGGGTACTAAAGATACACCCGAGTTCTTCAAATCATAGTGTCTCACTGTTTTCATTGAAAGGCAATAAGCTGTCATTTTGGACAGTAGCATATTTTTGCTTTCGATAGAAAAAGTTACAGCTGCACAAATATGGATGTGCCCTCTGATGTGTTTGGTCTGAGGAGAAACCCATGGCATCTGACTGTATCTGAATCTCTTTAGAGTGCTTGACACTGGCGTTGAGCGGTGTGTTGAAGCGTTGGAAGCCCCTTGATATGCAACTTTCAGTATTCATTGTGCATAGTTTTTTAGCCACCTGGAAACAGTCTTGTTTACAAGGTACCAGATTGCTACGATTAATGCCTCTGAGGAAGAACTAATCACTGGATTTGCCAAAGTTTGCTGGGCTTGTGGCATTTATTCAGAGTATTATTTGAGGCACTTTGTAGCAAGCTAACTAGATATGCATTCCTCTTTGTTTTCTGAGATATATCTGTAAAATAGGAGTGGTGGTGGTGTAGTGGTCTAAGCACATAACTGGTAATCTGATAATCAGAAGACACTGGTTCGAACCCCACAGCCACCACCATTGTGTCCTTGAGCAAGGCACTTAACTCCAGGTTGCTCCAGGGGGATTGTCCCTGTAATAAGGGCTCTGTAAGTCGCTTTGGATAAAAGCGTCTGCCAAATGCATAAATGTAAATGTAAATAATACTGTTGTAATACAGTATTTAAATGTATTATTATGATGGCTTTACAAAGCCAGCATATGTTTATTCTACAGACATGCTTTTGGGTATTTCAAAAATCCATCTGTCCCTCGGACAGTTGGTCTATTGAACTGTAAATGGTCTGCACTTATATTGCACCATTTTAAACTTAATGGTATTCAAATTGCTTTACACTCTGACTCATTCACCATTCACACACACATGTATTCATACACCAATGGTGGCAGAGCTGCCATGCAAGGCACTAGCCTGCCATTGGGAGCAACTTGGGGTTCAGTGACACTTTGGCATGTGGAGTCGTGTGGGCCCGGGAATTGAAACACCAACCCTGCGATTAGTGGCAGGGTTGCAGCGTCCCACCTGAGCCACAGCCGCCCAACTGTCTATAGGTCTATCTGACTGTCTGACTGATTATCTATCGGTCTATCAGGCTATATGACTGTCTATCTATCTATCAGATTGTCTGTTTGACTGTCTGACTGTATTTCGGTGTATCTGACTGTCTATCTGACTATCGGTCTGTCTGACTGTCTATAGTCTATCTGACTATCCATCTAACTATCTGTCTGTCTGGCTGTATATCTGACTGTCTATCAGCCTATCTGACTATCTATGGGCCTATCTGACTGTCTATCTGACTATCGGTATGTCTGACTGTCTATGGGTTCATCTGACTGTCTATCGTCTATCTGACCGTCTATAGGTCTAGCTGACTCTGACTGTCTATCAGACTGTCAACAGGTCTATCTGACTCTCTGAATGTCTATCGGTCTATCCGACTGTCTGTGTGACAGTCTAGCTAGCTGGGAGTTTGTCTTGCTGAAATGTCTATATAACCATCAAACTTTAACCTTAAACTTTCAGACAAGACTTTGGCAAGCCAACCCGACAAACTTTACCTAGTCTGTATTTGATACTTTTGAACAGAAATAAATAATATCCACACATTTTCAGCTAATTTCTTCAGTGCTTCAAGTCTCTATGCTGATTAAAAATGTCAAAAGCCATAAAACTTACTTTAAAAATAAAATATCTAAATGATTAAAAAACTGTATTGTAATACATAATCTCTGTACCAAAGCTATTCAGAATGCTAAACTGATATTTAACCTATTAATTTGTCATGCTAACACCACTTTTTTTTATGCATCTCACTGTTACCAGGCACTATTTCACATCTGTGATGCAGAATTCCAGTGTGGCAGATGATTCTGGGAAGCAAGTCAAAACTCTGCAGGGGTTGTTGGGTTTATGATAAAGAACTTTAAAATATTCAGTTCAGCTTCACATGCATTTCTGCATGCAAATTCATGCACCCCCTAAAGGAATTTGCAGGCATTTAATGGGAGCTGAAATGAGCATGGTGATAACTTTATGACTATACTCTCTGCTGCCCTGCTGCATGATTTTAGTACCCAGAATTTTAGACCTGTGGTGTACCTACCCAGGAATAGTCTAGAAGGAGTTGCTTTCGATTTGGGGAACATGCTGACCTCTTCAAAGTGGACTAAATCACATTTTGCTTCTTTGGAAGTGTACCACTCATCTTCCATTTTTAGATAAGCCGGCAATGCAAAAAATGTCTCTCAGTGCAATTTGGGGTTTTACAAAGCATTTTCATTTCAGAGGCAAAAAGCACCCATTTTTAATAAATGTATGGTTTTTAACAGAAAAATATTGCTGATATGAAAGCCTACGACGTGTGTGCAATGGAAGTGACAGCTGGTAGATTTTTTTGTATGCAAGAGAATTCCTCTGGTGGTGAGGGGGACAATTCTTGCTCTTAGTCATTATCCTGTTTCACTTCTGGTGGTGAAAGTTGGACCAATGTGGACCAAGCAGGAATATACTGGAACAAATGAGGGCTTGTTGCATAACTCCTGACATGGTGCCTTTTAAGGCTGGGGTTCTCTCACTGGGATGTTCCATTCGAGAGAGGCCCTGAATGTACTCCATGTTCACTCTCCCTTCTTTCGTTCTTAGAAGGTGTGCAGTTAAATCAGTTTATTGAGAGATCAGATGCATAATGCATGTGAATGCATAGTCCACTATCTTGTAGTTTGCTAGAAACACAAAATGCACAATATGTATCGAGGCATTATATAATCCACCAGTCGTGTGGCTGCGGTGCAATGCACAAAATCATCCAGATACAGGCCAGGAGATTCCATTAATGTTCACATCAGGGGGGTGATTTTGACTGTGGCATGATTGTTGGTGCCAGACAGGTTGGTTTGAGTATTCCTGTAACTGATGATCTTTTGGGATTTTCACGCACAACAGTCTCTAATCTTTACTCAGAATGGTGCCAAAAACAAAAAACATCCATTGAGCGGATGTTCACACACACACACACACACACACACACACACACACACACACACACACACACACACACACACACACACACACACACACACACACACATGTTTGGTTTCCATGTTTTATGGGGACTTTCCATAGACATAATGGTTTTTATACTGTACAAACTTTATATTCTATCCCCAAAACCTAACTCTACCCCTAAACCTAACCCTCACAGAAAACTTTCTGCATTTTTACATTTTCAAAAAACATAATTTAGTATGATTTATAAGCTGTTTTCCTCATGGGGACCGACAAAATGTCCCCACAAGGTCAAAAATTTCGGGTTTTACTATCCTTATGGGGACATTTGGTCCCCACAAAGTGATAAATACACGCTCACACATACACACACACACACACACACACACACACACACACACACACACACACACACACACACACATGTTGTGTTTCCATGTTTTATGGGGACTTTCCATAGACATAATGGTTTTTATACTGTACAAACTTTATATTCTATCCCCTAAACCTAATCCTACCCCTAAACCTAACCCTCACAGAAAACTTTCTGCATTTTTACATTTTCAAAAAACATAATTTAGTATGATTTATAAGCTGTTTTCCTCATGGGGACCGACAAAATGTCCCCACAAGGTCAAAAATTTCGGGTTTTACTATCCTTATGGGGACATTTGGTCCCCACAAAGTGATAAATACACGCTCACACATACACACACACACACACACACACACACACACACACACACACACACACACACACACACACACACACAAACACACACACAGTTGGCCAAAGGTTTGAAATAATGTACAGATTTTGATCTTATGGAAAGAAATTGGTACTTTTATTCACCAAAGTGGCATTCAACTGATCACAATTCAATCAGGACATTAATAATGTGAAAAATTACTATTAAAATAAAAAAAAAAACATGTTCAGAACTTCTTAATTTACTTGAAAGCTTTGCAGATCCTTGGCATTTTAGCTGTCAGTTTGTCCAGATACTCAGTTGACATTTCACCCCACGCTTCCTGTAGCACTTGCCATAGATGTGGCTGTCTTGTCGTGCACATCTCACACACCTTACAGTCTAGCTGATCCATAACACTCTTTTCTAATTATCTATTGTCCAATGTTTGTGATTCTTTGCCACTCTTACCTTCTTTTTTGTTTCTGTTTCAAAAGTGGTGATGTATACGACGCTGATGTATTTATCCTCTTGTTTAGTTGTACATCTGGCATTCCAAATCGTTTCTGTCCTTGTTAGAGCCAGTTGTTCTTTGTCTTTGAAGACTGTAGTGTACACCTATGTATGAAATCTTCAGTTTTTTGGCAATTTCAAGCATTTTATAGCCTTCATTCCTCAAAACTATGATTGTCTGACAAGTTTCTAGAGAAAGCAGTTTCTTTTTTGCCATTTGTGACCTAATATTGACCTTAAGACATGCCTGTCTATTGCATACTGTGGCAAAGCAAAAACAAACACAAAGAAAATGTTAAGCTTCATTATGTATGTGTATGTATATATATTATTTTTGGAAGTTGTTTGAGCATTGTTTGAGAGTTTAGTGGTTTGTCATTTTCTTTAGGTGCATTCTTGCTGTTTGTACATTCATTATATGAGTTGTATACCCAAGCTCTATTACATAATGACCCTTGTAAATAAGACTTGCCTTGAAAGAGAAAAAGCACTTTTTAATATTCAAAGAATGAGCAATTATTTATCTCTGCATATCCACCCACACAATTAGTTTCTCCTGTGACATAGAAATGTAGATATCCTTACGCAACAAGAGGCCTGTCAGTAAATTTGACCCTTGTGCTTAAAACAATAACTGTTACAAGGCTGGGAGCAGCTACCTCAACACCCATGATGATATCACTACATATTTATATTGTCACAAAATAATGGGCTAAGCTTCTTAATAATTCTGTATGAAGCCAGAACTAGCTACATCTTGGTTAATTAAGAAAAATATGTGGGTGGCACACCTTGTTATCCATGACGCAATCTAAAACAAACATGGTAAAATGTTAATCACAGAGAGGCCACTTTAAGAGCTGAGTGTTGCATGGCCTGTAGGGAGATTAAAGTGGGTTGGTCTGTTTCTTTGTCCGTGGTTTCATGGAGAATTAGGGGTTTGTTCACCATGACCAGATAGACATGAGACTTGTCTGTTCGTACTCCTAAAGGATACTAATGCAATGAAGGACTGTGATACAAAGAATTGTGAAACCAGGGCTAGCCACACATTTTACTTCAGTGTACATTTCTCAGGGTACTGTAGGTTTATCTTTGACTTAGTTTCTGTGTTGAAATACTTCAAAGTCTTGGCTACAAAAAAGCAATTGAACATTTTCACCATTGTTGCACAGGAAAATAGCTAAAGTTCATTGAACACATGTTGACCTTTTGTGAAAACATTCCCCAATAGAGGGGCATCTTATGACCTATCATTAAGCAGCCATTTATAAGCTTTTCAGCGATGTTTAAACAATAAACAAATGAAACAAAACAATTTATGAAATAGCAATGTAAAAGGCAACACAGAAATATACCTAACTATTGTCGTTGGACACTGGACATTGTATGAATTTAAAATATTTAAAACACGTTACAACTTGCCCTGGCCTGACATTTATGAAAAATACCTAACCTAGTTCAAACTTTTGTTAAAATCTACCTTCATTATATAATTTACCCTTGCCTGAATGTATGATAGTGTGGTTTTAACAGGATGATTAATTTAAGAGGGTTTTGAATGAGGTGTTTGAATCCAACATACAAAACCTGTGCAAGAGAAAACACATATTAGTGTAATAAGACTTTTGACTTGAATGTTTGAGATAAAGCCCTTGTGAAAGCTTGCCAGTGTGACAAGCACTGGTCTCCCCTTATCTGAAAAAAAAGTGTAACAATATGACAATGAAAGCAAGTCTATGCATCTTTCGTGTAAGCCCTGTTCACACCGCCAGCGACATTGTCACTTGCTGTCGGCTTGTACTGTATGTCGCGAGTAGGCGCTCTTAATGCTGTCGCTCTAATGTTATTGGTGGAAGGCACAACTGGCCAAAGCTTTTGAACTTCTGATAACAGATGTACTGCCAGACTGCTGTTAAATCTAAGATATCATACCTACTGCATGGTAGAGTGTTTTAATGTCAAATGCAGCAGTGCTTATTGCATTATATCATTAACAAGATGAACGATCAATCAATGCATGAATCAAACTCATTCAGAATACAGACAATTTCTTACACACATCACATGTACAGTATGCGGTTACAAACAAATAATGTAAAACAGTCAAATCACTCACAGTAGCTTTACTTCTCATCCGTCTTGTCTGCCCTCAACACCAGTATCTCACAGGAAATGGATGACTTAAACGCCACTGACTTAAATCTCATTGGTGGTCGCTCCCCGTGTCTCTTGTCATTTGCATAAAGTAAAACTTTTTTGTAATCGATTAATCAAGTACTCATTCAGCTTTGAATGTTTGACTAGTAAAAACATTACTTAAATATTGTATTTAGATTTTTCTATGCCTTTTCCTGCAGTAGGCACCAATGAAAATTCTTCTCTCAACTAAATCTTGCCGTTACATCTCAATGCATTGGTTGTCAGTGTGGATGCATGACGTTGTAAAAGGAATAGTTCACCCAAAAATAAAATTCTGTCATTATTTAAACCGATTGAATTGCTTTAGAAGACTTTGAATGTGTGAGCGCATATGTTTTTTATTTTGTCATTTTTTATTCTAGATGTTGTTGTTCATGCATAATGCTTATTTTTAAATAAGAAAAACAATAAACGTAAATTCTAAATGTCAAGTTATCAATTACTTGTTTTCTTATGTGTTGGAGTACTCGACTATAAAATTGCTGCCGAAAGTAAACAATTAATGAGATCATGTCTCTTTACTAGCTTGTGTTGCTGGCGCTGTGAACGGGCCTTTAGTTGTGACCACATGACAAGATACAACTGTGTAAAAATCAGGTTGTGTTTACTTCTAACAGGATTTAGTACTGGTGAAGTCCCTCAGTTAGTGGGAATCCACTTTTGCATCACAGATACTGCTGAGCTTACATAACACAATTCCAGAAGTTGAGCAGCCTCATTGGCCATACAGATAAGAACTTGACAATCTTATCAAACATTGACAGGAGAAAGTCCTACAGTAATAAAAAGAATAGCCTACTAACAACAAAACTAAAAGACAAACACAGTGTTACCACAGAGTATATCTGAGACACTTATTTTAAGAGATTAGCAATTTCTGTCTGTACCAATGATGATCTAAGTTTAGATGCTTTATGTAGTGGTTAATTTGACTGGTTAATGGTAAGATTCTATTAGATTCTATCACTGCAGTCCATTTTTAGAGTAGTTTTGAAATGTCATTTCAGGAACCTTGTGCATTGTCCTTTTTTTTTTGTCATAAATGAAGTATTAAAATCATATGACGAATGCCTGCATAGATCATAGACTATGTGAAGACACTATTTAAAGACAATGTTTCAGCTTTGCTGTCCTAGATAAACATTCTGCTCTCCAGTCAGTGCACTCTGACACAAAAGAAGAATGAGGAAGTCTAGTTCTTTATCCAAAGTGAATTGATAGGAGGTAAACAATCAGTTAAACTCTGACACAGTGGCAGTGTTATATAATGTTTTCATAATTCTTGCCAATCTGCTGATTCTAGCTCATTCACAAAGCCAGACACCTAACCCCAAAACGCTAATGAAACATATATAAAATGTACCCATGATCATTATATTAAACCCAGCTTAGTCATTTAGAGCCAGCTTCTGTTTTGCATCGAGATGTCAGTCTTGTGACATCCTCCAGGGTTTGTGTCATCGTACCGAGGAAGCTGTACATTCTTGTTGTCTGACATGGGCCTACTGCCTGATCTTGAATGGTTAAGGTCACACAGAGGCAAAAGCGCTATGAATTATGACATTTAGTCCACAAAAGTGCTTGATTGGATACGATGCATTCCACACTGGAATCTAGTTCTGTAACAAGGTTGTGTATGGTGGTGTATTGACCTTTTGTGTCTATTATTTTAGCAAGTTTGAGCAAGTCATTGTCAGAAATGCTCTACCAGGATGTGGGTTGTACACTTTCAGCATGAGCTGAATTTGTTAGGTTGCCCTGTTAAAAATGCTCTGAACTCATTTAAAGGGATATTTAATCCCAAAATGAAAACACTGTCATGATTTACTCACCCTATTTTCATTACAAACCCACACAAGCTTCTTTCATCTGTGGAACACAGTTTTCAGGAATTTTGATGCTGCTCTTTTTTTCACACAATGAAAGTAAATGGATTCTGAGACCGTCAGTCCCAAATATTCTGCCTCTCCCTTTAAACCCTGAAGAAAGAAAGCCATATGAACAGAAGAAAGTCATATGGTTTTGGAACAACATGAGGGTTAGTAAATGGTGACAGAATTTTCATTTTTGGGTAAACTTTCCCTTAAGGTATATTGCTGAGTGTGTACAAAGTACATAATTAGTCTATATGGTAAGTTCACATACAGAAAGTGTTCTTTAAAATAGAGTTCCAAACTTGTTTACTTAACAAGGTTAAGTAGCCTTGACAAGTTCGCCCTTTGTTTGCCTATTGCAGTTGTGTTGGTTGAACAGACTTTCCTAGGTAACATTTATACAAGGTGTGATCAAATAATGAAGATCTGACCCCACCCACAAGACTCAAATGTTGCATAAAGATCCAAGGGAGGCAGAACTGCACAACAGGTGGATTACAACAAACATAATAGTTGTATATCCTTTATCAATGGTTTCAGGACTTAACTGTAACCTCTGGGGTGTGAGACTAGGAACCACCTTTCTGACTGTTGATAACTAGATGCTTTTGTTTTAAAGCTGCAAAATGTGATTTTTGTCGTAACTACATCCATTAGGTTGGGTGGGTACACCCAGAAGTGTGTTTCACCAGCAATTAGTGACAAACCTGCTCTCAGCCATCACTGTAAAAACAAAATGGAAACCTCTAAATTAACTGGTTTTATTAAAGTAAAAAATATTACTTAAGACCAAATCATCCTGACTGCAGTGGGTTACACAAATAAATTATTTTTTTAAGAGTTAGATCAGGAGGCAATAACAACATAAGTTGCCATTCATACTGACTGCTTTTTCAGTCTGTTTTTCTGTCCTTCTGCTCCGTTTAAAAAAAAAATTCTATGTGAAGATGCGCTAGACTATTGCTCATTTCTCGATGTCTCACAGAGGAGCATCATGTTTTTAAAAAGCTGTGATGGCGAGGACGTGAATATCAAGTATTTGTATTGTTTTACTCCCATTTAAATGTTTTACAACCCTTCTAAATCTTTTCAGCCCTGGGTCATCACCAACAATGCCCTCCTACCTCAAGACAAGCTATTTTTAGGCTGATGACGCAGGTGCCTCATATCACCACCTGCTCAGAACACTGATGAGGGCTTCCTCTTCCATGTTGCCTGGCGACAAGGGGGTGCTATTACCAGGGCAACTGAAATTGGTTGACATCACACACTGTCAGGACCTCCCCTATTAAAATGGTATGCCGTTCAAGCCTCTGATCACATACACATGACGATATTATGTGTACATCAAACCCCCCACACCGATCAACAGCTTGCTAACAGTGAGTCATACCATGGACTGCATAAATGCCACGTAGCAGAGAATCATCTTTTAGCAGACTCTCATTTCATCCTCTATTTAGCCAAATAAATCGCATCAAAACAGATGTTGTTTGTGCACAGTCCAAACAAACATGCTGTTTACATTTACAACTGAGAATTGAGCCATATTTAACAATGTGTTCTTTATTTTCCAATACGTATGAGACATAACTTCACATTTAGGACATTCCAAGTCATAATAAGATATTTCCCTGTGGTTACATTTGCAAGTTTTTGTTATTACCAATTTTATAGATTCCAATCATAAAACATTCAAACACAACATAAAAAACAGAATCAATTATTCACATTAAACCCCTCCCCCCAAACATTCCCCCCACCTCACCCCAGTATCCTTGTTAGCACACCCAACTCCCATGCCGGAGATGCTGGTTTGTGTCCCGTACGGAGCGGGTAGAACAGGAGTGTCGCATGGGCATATAAATATTTTGCGGCCATCCTTAGTATCTATTCTCAATCAGTGCAAAAGCGACCTTCCGTTGATATAAGAGTTTCTTGAAGGAGTGTTATTCCACAAAATAAACTCCAGCCAGTAGGCTGAACCAACACAAAAAGAAACAAAATGGCACCCAGAATCCTCAGACAGTCAAGTGTATGTGCAGTGAGTCAAGCTCTCTTTGGGGCAACATGAAAATCACCAAAAATCACCCATTGTCTCTATGAAAGACATCGCTTTCTGTGGGTATGTAAATATTTTGTGGCCATCCATAGTATCAATTCTCAATTTGGTCATGAATGAACATCAGTGCAAAAGCGACCTTCCGTTGATGTAACAGTTTCTTGCATTCCTTGAATCTATCTCTTTTCTATCTTGTCGAATTTTCAAAGTGGGAACTTAGAGAGTGCTTTTTCTCCTTGCCTCATGTAACACAAGATCTTTAGTGGATGATTTCAGAAATTTGGCCAGAATTGATCGGGGCTTGTCTCCCTCAGCCTATCTCCAAGCCGGGACCCTGTCAGCTCGCTCAATTTCCAGCTTATTGCCTTTTATGTCGAGCAGATTCAGGAAGAGCTCGTCTAGGAATTTCACCATATTTCGGCCTTCCTCATGCTCAGGAATTCCAACAATTCGGACGTTATTTCACCGATTATGATTCTCAAGATCTTACAAATTTTCCCAGATGCACTGAAAATCTGCCTTGGGTGCTAGCGTGTTAGCAGATGACTCCAGATAATCGATCCGTCTCTCGACGTCCCCGATTCTTGCAACTAACTCCGAGAATTCACTTCACATAATCGATTGACGTATTACAGCAAGATCCTCCAGGTCTGCTACAACCTTCATCAGCATTACAAACATTCTGTTGCCGCTAGATTCTCCTGCTGCACAATCCAAACAGAGTCCCTGGTCTGTGGCCCTGTCTGGGGTATCATCGAGAGCACGTAAGTGTCTTTTAATATCTCCAGAGCCAGAGTATTTTGAATTCTTTGACATATTGACTTCTTAGAACAGCTATGTAGCAGGGTGTATCGAATCTCACCAGTTCAAGACACAAAAAGACTCAAAAACTAGCAAAGTGTGCAGCGTTTGCCGTTCACATCTCTGACCCCTGCATAGCGCCACGTGACTCCGTATTTGCAGTTTTTAACATCAGTAGAAGTTGATAGTTTCAGCTGCATTATTTGTAACTAAATTAATCTGTAAACTTTAAGTCTAATTCACTTTCTGGATCATTTTTATAGAAAATCCCACTTCATCCTGGTGTATTAACCCATGGTTCACTGTCTAGTTTTTGTCCCTCATTTTGGGGAAAAGCATATTGTATATTGTACAAATTTGGATAGGAAAACAGGCATATTAGTTTGATATATTATTTGAGTGTTTGAGAGTCATATCAAGACCTCAAATATATTTGATTTATCAAAGTGATATATCCTTGGATATATATCCTTTCTAAATCATATCGGTTTGTAGATTTGCATGTAAAGAATAATGTATTTATAAATATACTGGTATATTAAAAGGTAATGCCCTACTGAAACATAGTCAGATCATGTCAAATTTATTAAAACGTATTAATACACTACTGTCCTTATAAACTAAATCCAGAACAAACTGTGTATAAAGAGCTTTTCTCTCTCTGACCAAAAAAAAAAAAAAGTGAGATTGATACACAATCATGACTCATGTTTACAGGCTATAACCTTAGTCAAGGTAAAATATTTACAATTGCAAAGCAACAACATGTGTGCTTGGGATATTCGGGAAAAGATTAGAGTGTATAAACTGTTAATTGACAATTTATACACAGTTAATTGGCAATTTGCACAAAATAGGTTTGTATTAATATGATATTTTCACTCAAATTAGGAATGTAAACATTGCAGAAAGCGATTTTTTTTTTTTGCCTGAAAAAAATAAATAAAATCTGGTAGCTTCTGTTTAATTTTTTTAAATGTATTAAATAATAGCTAGAACATTTGTGTCGTAAAAATAAAATAAACCTAAAAGTTTATACATTTACAATGTCTACGAACTGCATTGAGAACAGAGTCATCTTAATTCAGTTCTGCGAGGTGGGCGTGTCACAGCTGCACTGCCTCGGCCAATCTATTGGGCGCCACTTCCAAAGAGTGCTCAGAAATAATTCATGACCAAAACATTCAACCAATGAGCTGCAAGTATGCAAATCACAGGGGTATAAATGTTATTCGGATCGTATATTTCCAGCATACTTATCACTAGTTCTATTGTCTCTGTGTGTGCGCCCGGATTGGGAATAGTAAACCGCGAGCGCAGCTGGATGACTTGAGGAACCGTGTCGATATTTATATAGCTGATAACGAGAGCTTCTAACGACTCAAACCCCTTTTTCTCGAAACTTTATGCAGAGATATATCCAACGCAGTGGTTAAATAGTAGCGATATCTGTTAAGGAGTAGATTTTTTGTTGTTGTTGCATTTTTCTAACCTGGTTGGTCTTTCCATCGCCATGTCCTCCGGTGATGCGTCAGAGCAGTGTCGGCGGTTTTGCGTGTTATCTTGGGAGCAGGTGCAACGTTTGGACTCTGTTCTTGGCGAGACGATCCCCGTTCATGGACGTGGAAACTTCCCGACGCTTTCGGTGCAGCCGAGACAGATTGTCCAGGTAATTATGAAAGCATCTCCCTGCAAACGTTAACATTTAGTTTTAGACTTGCTTTTTAATGGACCTTTAGTTTTTTGTTTTGGACTTGCTTTTTAATGGACCTCTTTGATGACTGAAAAGTATAAATACTTTTTACATGTTATAATTATGACAATGGTACAATTAAAAAAAAAAAAAAAAAGGATATCACTGACTTGTTTACCCTTTACTTACCCATCGCTGCTTGTTTTCTTTGGTTGCACTGAATTTTAAACTTAGCCTATTTTATTCATTAATTTTTACTTTCGTATTATTCATTATTTTATGTATAGACCTAATTATTAAGTCGAAACTATATTAAAACGTTATTAAATTGGCCTCCGATTATCAACAGCCATCAAATATTTATTATGATAGGCTAATGTGAACACATAGAAAGTGGTTTCTCTCCTAAATATAAGCAAAACATTCTTTGGGGCCGTTCACACCAAAAATGTTTTTGCGTCCGTCTGTTTTCCAGTTGTAAACATACGCTAGAAAGACATCTTTGAATGTTGCCTCGCGCAAGAACCCCGCTTTTTTTTAGACTGCTTTTCAAGTTAAAAAGAAATTCAACTGTTAAAAACACAAGGCCGCCTTCAGCGTGTACGGCCCCTTAGCCTTTTGCCCTCAGGAGATAGAGAAAAATGTACGCTTAGCAAATTTTAGTGATACGTTACTGACATTCCCACGAATGCTTCACTAAGTTTGGTTCATTACCGAACTTAATCCTCTGCAATGTAATACCGCTTGATTCCCAATAGCATAGTGATAACCGGCATCTATGTACCTCCTCTCTCAATGAAAAGAATACTTGTTCTCATACACAAGCAGTATGAGCTTGAGTCTACACATGTAAGCAGATATTGATCTTTTGTCCAGATGACTTTCCTTAGAATTACTGGCTTCACATCTCACCCAACAAAAGTGGTTTTGTTTTAAGGTTCATGCTTTTGCAATTTTGTGGTACACTTATACACTTATATTAGATTCAGTATTTCATACAGACATGATCCCATGTGGCAGCAGCGTGATATCATAAGGGAAGCTGACCTGCATGTGGTGAAGTATTTTCTAACTGCCCAGCATGTCACATGACAGAATTGACTTCAAAAGGTCTAAAATACTGAATGCTTTACAGTAGTGACATAATGGAAAGCATGCATTAGATTTTAAAAGTAAAAAAGGGCATAATGGGAAAATTCACCATAAATTCTGTCTTTATTTATACACCCTCTTGTTGATCTAAACCCATTTTACTTTCTTCTGAGGGACTGAAAAGGAGATGTTAGGCAGAATGTTAGCCTCAATCACCTTTCACTTTCATTGCATATTTTTTTCCCATATAATGAAAGTGAAAGTCAACTCTCCTTTTTGTGTTCCATGGAAGAAAGATAGTCTATAGTTGATATAACAACTATAGTTTGGAACAACACAAGGGTGAGTAAATTATGAAAGAATTACATTTTTTGGGTGAACTTTGATTTTAAGATTGCCTCATATGTTGTCTTGGATGCTTTAAAAATGTACTTGACTGTGAAAGTAACTGAATTGTGGAATCTGACCATTTTCCCCTTTCTATGACCCTGAGGTTTAGTTGTGCTCCGCATGAATTGACAGTCTCTGTTTCATAATACTCCATATGCCTGAACAGATTGAGTTTCAGTTAGTGAACAGATAGTAATGTTCCGTCAATAAAACCAACTGGGAAGCCCATTATCTTTAATGGAAAACCTGTAAAAACAATCTTTGATGTTTTACTAGTCAGCCTCCAAACGCTATCCCAAAATTGAAAAAAGATGGCTTCTCATTGACCATTACTCGTTTTCCTTAACCTAATGATTTGCCACGGCACGATCTAATAACATGGACTTTGGGGCTTCTTTCATTATCAGCAAAAGTGTTATGACTGCACCTTGTGCTTTTGGCTGTGAGGTACAATTAAATAATCAAATGTAGCTTTTAAATGTAATCAAGAATTTGACTCGGCATGTGAGCTGTTTTTTTTAGACAGGTTCACTCTTATATTTCTGTGAAAACCTGGCCTGTTGACCCATTGTGTGAAGAATGAAAACATGGGCCTTCACTCGCTGTCCCAGATGAGTTATTTAACCATCATTGGCAGGATGTATAACAGACGTGCACTTTTTAATTCCAGAAAGGCAAGGTGTGGCATTTTAGTATTAAAAACATTTCAAGAAGACATTCAAAATTAGTCACATTGGCACATTAGGAGTGCAAAGAATTTGCTTGCCCTACGTGGCATGTTTTATGTTGCCTTATACTGTATCTCACCATGTTCTGTGGATAGCATAGATGTGCAGAGATATACATTGTACGTGGTTACACTGTGTGAACTTAGTCAGTTGCTGCAGTCTGACCTAATACAGGAATGTAAAAATAGAACACTAATGATTTGATTGACAGGAGGTGAGGGTAGGTATACATGTGATTGACACTTATCTAACAGAGCATGCCATAAGCAGTTATGCAGTATATGCTGTTCAAATCTCTCAGCTGTTTCACCTTTGTGAATATAAATCAAGTCAACGATCTACTTAGTTTATAACCGCAGGCATCTCAAATAGAAGTACTGCATGTTTTCTGATGGTCCTTCAGTATTTTCTTTATACTCTTTGCCTCAGCTTAGCCAACAAAAACAATGGTTCTGTAATTTTTAAGGCAGCCACATCATACTGAGATTTATGACTTTAGACCATATGTGATTGTCAGTTCTTCTCAGTGTGAGGATGAATAAATACAAGAAACCTGTGATTTTAGCAGTTCCTGACATCATGGCCAGGGTTAGGACAGGCAGCATACATTTCATTGCAATGTGCCACACAGAATTACAGCCCAGCTTTGTTAGAATGGCCATCCTGGTCTCGCAGTATCATGTTACTATACCTACATGTTTGCAGAATTATTTTGACGTGGCTTGTTGTAGCAGCATCGCAGCATTTACTATAGTAAATTCACTATTGACTATAGTGTGATACATTTTAAATATGCATTACAATACCAACTACATTTAGAAGCATTTTCAAATGCGATTTATTTGCACGGTAGCTCAAATGATAGAGCATTGCAATTGCAATGCAAAGGACTGGATACGTGTCCAGGGAAGCACGCTAGTCGACACAAGTAGAGCCAAAAGTTCATAGTTCACCCCAAAAGGAGTGGTTACTTCAGCACTTGCATTTTTCCATCTCATATTTGCTTTTTATGACACTATGGGTTAGGTTTTGGTTTAAGATTGTTGATTAACTTTTACCTTTTCAGTTTGGTAGAACAATTTACTCAATTTTAGCACCACTGAGTGAACATTTTACTTTTGAACTGCGGTGATACGTGTAAGGAACCTCATAATAAAATCATTTAGAATAAAAGTGCCACAGTCATGTAAGTTTTGTGAGATCAGGTGGTAGAATGGTGTCTTATTTGTTTTTTCCTTAGCTAATATGTTAATCTAATTGTAAAGGTATTAGAATGGTAAAAGGCTTGTAAGATTTTAAATGTAGTGGTAAATGCAGCATGTCATTTTAAGGTAATGTTTCATAAGTCAAAGTGTTGGTTTTGAGTCCACCTTAGTCAGGCCTGAGCAGAAGACCAAGAAATGCCAAAGAAGTTAAGAAAACCCTAAGTGAAAATAATAATAATTAAAGATTTCTTAACTTTAGGGGTTTCTGAATTCAGTCCAACTCAAGTTGGACTAAAGAATAACAACTGCAAACTCAACACTAAGACATTACATCAATATGTCAAGCTTGTTTTAACCTTCACAACCAAGAAAAACGTGTCAATATTAGGGTTGCAAGTTGCAACTATCCATTTATGGATATAGTTGGACTCGAAACCATACTCAAGTCTGAGTCCGAACTCAAGGACCACAACTCTAGTCATTTTGATTTTAAATTTCATGGTGCAAAGTTTGTTGGGTGGGTGTCCTTAGATATCTGTGCTCATCTGTTCAAACTTTGCTTTTTTGCAATTTTCAAAACATGCCTTATATCTGTAAATACTATTGTAGGTTGGTTAATGTTACTGTGTTTGTGCATGTTCTTTTTCGTTTACTGACCTTGACTTCTCCTTTTTTGTAGGTGGTTCGAGCCCGTTTGGAAGAGCGAGGTATCACCGTTCGGGATGTGAGGTTGAACGGCTCGGCTGCCAGTCACGTTCTGCACCAGGACACGGGCCTTGGGTACAAGGATTTGGACCTGATCTTTGGAGTTTCACTGTCAGATGGCCAGGCCTTCCGTGTGGTTAAGGACGTGGTTCTTGACAGCCTGCTGGACTTTCTACCTGAGGGGGTGAGCAAGGAGAGAATCTCAGCACTTACTCTGAAGGAGGCCTATGTACAGAAGTTGGTGAAGGTGTGCAACGACACCGACCGCTGGAGCCTCATCTCCCTCTCCAACAACAACGGCAAGAATGTGGAGCTTAAGTTTGTGGATTCTCTCAGGCGCCAATTTGAGTTCAGCGTGGACTCTTTCCAGATAGTTCTGGACTCTTTGCTTCTGTTTGACCGTTGTTCAGAGACACCCATGTCTGAGTCCTTCCATCCAACAGTGGTGGGTGAAAGCATGTACGGGGACTTTGAGGAGGCTCTCTGCCATTTGTGCAACAAGATCATCGCGACCCGAAACCCAGAGGAGATCCGGGGAGGTGGTCTCTTAAAATATTGCCACCTTTTGGTACGAGGGTTCCGGCCAACCTCGGAAGCAGAGATGAAAATGCTCCAGCGGTACATGTGCTCTCGGTTCTTTATTGACTTTCCGGACATAGGTGAGCAACAGCGAAAACTGGAGGCTTATCTGCAGAATCACTTTGCTGGAATGGAGCACAAACGTTATGACTGTCTGGTCACATTGTACCACGTAGTCAATGAAAGTACAGTGTGCTTGATGGGACATGAACGACGACAGACCTTAAATCTTATCTCTATGCTTGCGCTTAGGGTGCTGGCTGAACAGAATGCTATTCCCACAGTTACCAATGTCACATGCTATTACCAGCCTGCACCCTATGTGCGAGACATCAACTTCAATAACTACTACGTTGCTCATGTGCAGCCGCTAGTGCACACCTGCAGTAATTCCTACCGAACATGGCTGCCGTGCAACTGACCCACGTAACCTCTGCAAAAGAGAGATAAAAATCAAGTTCAACCCTTGTATCTTCCCATGTGGTGAAGGCGATATGCAAGCAAGTGAATACCATTGTCAATGTTTTGTTAAAAAAACAACAGTGGGCGTTTAGAAGGAGATTGGTAAACAGTGGCAAAATTGATTTTTTTTTTTTTTTGCTTAATGTGACATATAATGACTGTTCACTGCTGTATGTCTGATTTGAGCCGATTCTTTCATGCTCTCTTGGTGGATAAGGGTCCTTCAGTCTTTTTCAAATGTAGCAAAAATGTTGTCTTGAGATACAAGTTTTCTTTTTTCTCAAATTCAATATAGATCCAACTAAACACTCAAAGGTTATATAAATCAAGAGAGAAGGCTGCATTCTGGCAGAAAGACATTGTGAAGCTACAGTTTATATGTATTTTATTATTTTTATTTTTTTTGCCAGAACGTGTTTTCAATCAACTTCTGTTTTGCTTGGATGTTTCAAGGACCAAAGATATTTTATTTTCATTGTTAAGAAAGGAATGTTTGATGTTGTAATTCCAAGTGCCTAAAACACATTGTACAAAAAAGTGAGACCTGTGTCTCTAAAAAAAGTTTTTTTTCTGTCTCCTAGCTAATTGTAAATCTCTATTTTCAGGGATGGAGGCTTGTATTTCCATGTGATTAAAAAAAGCACTAAACCCATCTTGTGTTCTAGACCTCCTTTGCCTTTTGAAGTGATTGTGATCTTTGTTTGAATACCATAAGTTGTTTAAGAAATACCATAACTATATTTATTTTTTTGTTGAAACTATTAATATTCACACATAGTTATAAGGGTTTTCTCTTTTGTGTGTTTCTTGTGAAAAATAGTTTTCAAATTGGAAGAATTTTCCATATCAACTGCGCACTTACAAAATATCAAAGGTGAATGTGGACATTGGTGCAAATGCAAGTGTAGCGTTGTTGTGATCTGAATGTGTACTCACTCTTAAGTTGAGTAATTTGATCCATTACAGTTTCAGAACATGAATCATAAGGATCGTTTGTGAAGCACAATGACCTCTCTCTTTAGTGTGACACTAAAGGTACTACACAAAAGCTTTTTAATTAACCCACCCATGCTGCCCCTGGAGATGGAATAGTATTTTTGATTTCATATCGATGTCATTGTTTTTGTAAACGTTAAGAATATGATATTGCGATGTTAGGTTGATCTAGGGATATGATATTAAAAATCATTAACTCTAATAAGCAGGCGATTAGCAATATTTGTTATATTTCGAAAACACAGAGATTTAAGTGCATTTGCCAATTTAAAGCGTATTCAAGCAAATACTACTGTTATACTTTTGCTCCCAATACATTCTCAAACTCAATTTTTATGGTAGCATAGTTTTCAAAGATTTAGATTGATAAATTTAGGCTCAAATTATTTGGGTGATCCATAAATCAGAGAGCTACTGAATTCTCCGTTATCCATTAAGGTCTTAAGCCTGTTTTTGCCATTGACTACTGGGGATCAATAAAACATTTGTCTAGAAATACACAAATTAATGCATTTATTTGCTAGATAACTTGGATATCTGACCAAAAGCTTAAATGGTGGAAATAAATGTCTCGTAGTTTTGGTTCTTGAATATTAAAGAATATAAGTTCTTGGTATTTATATGAGTACAGAAAATTTGTCTATCATACGCAAGGATGTTAAATAGGAATAAAGGGTTTATTTGGACTCAAGCGATGAACGGCAAATTAGAACAGGTGCGTCCAATTATAAGCACTGTGTCCCAGTTTGTGTTTACTAAAATGACCCAGTAAAGTTAGGGGTTCTGTTTTGCATGAACTATTTTGTAGTTTAAAGGAATTTAATAATAAGAACAATCGACAGTATTTGTGGCTTTTACTGTTTACCACAAAAAAAAGAACAAAAAACAAAAGAGCAAAAATCGAGGTAACATTGAGGCACTTACAATGAAAGTGAATGAGGCCAATGTTTGGAGGTTTTAAAGGCAGAAATGTGAAGCTTATTGTTTTATAAAAGCACTTACATGAATTCTGATAAAACTCAAGTATATTGTAGCAGCATAATTAATTTTTTGATCTTTATACCACTTATATAAGTGTCTTTTTTTAACCCTTCTATTATCTATGGGGTCTATTTGACCCCATTCAATGTTTAACGCCTCTAAATACATTTATTTAGCTTATTTAATTACTTTTCCTAATTTAATGGGGACATCTGGGTAAAAATAAAATTAATATGATATGTTTACACTGTCCTCTACACATTTTGTAGCGTCAGTGTTCTTTTGGGTCAGTTTGGCCCAAGGCTGTTTTAGCTGTATAAAACATATACGAAATATCAAAATTTTACATTTGTTTTGGTTGTTTGGGATGATATTGAGGTGACTATATCATATTCAAAAAACTTCCCTCTGCTTTAGGGCACTAACCTAATATAACCATACCTGTAGTATTGCAAGAACCACTGATAGATCACATGACATGGGGGAGGGGAAAACATAATTCTTGCAAGGACATTGATAGTTCACCCAACATAGGGAAGGAGCAAACATATAAAAGCTTACACAGCAGCCTTCTAAAGCATTTCTCCTGGTGCCCTGTGGGTTCTCTCTTTATGCTCTCTCTCAATTTATAATGACCTCTAAGCAAAGGATTTCTGTCAAGGAGGTTTTTTCACAGTTCTTTGACAGTGAAAGTGACAGAGGAGAATGCGTCTGAGACAGAGGATAATGTTGCAGAGGAACCTGATTATGAGGCATCCTCCTCTGATGAGAATGAGACTCTTAATGTTGACCCTCCTGTTGTCTCCACCACCAGCAGACACATTACTTTCCAAAAATGGAAAATTATTATGGTCCCTCTCCCCACTAGAACGACAGGTTAGACTTAACGCTGCTAATGTCATCAAAATGGTTCCAGGCCCCACCAGATACACAGTCAGCTATGTCCAAGACATAAAATCAGCATTTGAGCTCTCCGTAACACCATCAATCGAAAAGGACAAACTTAGAGGGGAGGTGCATGCATGGGGACAGATGGAAAGACTTGGATGTGACCCACCTGCAAGCCTACATTGGGTTGCTCATTTTGGCAGGAGTGTACAGGTCAAAAGGTGAAGCAACAGCAAGCCTTTGGATTGCTGACTCTGGAAGGGCAATATTTCCAGCCACCATGTCTCTAAAGATATTCCATGTTTTCTCCTGTGTCACACACATTGATGACAGAGAAACAAGGCAGGGCCGATGAGAGTGTGACAAATTCGCAGCAATACGGGATGTATGGGACAAGTAGGTCAAGCGATTACATTCTTTACAATCCAGGCCCCCACGTCACTGCAGATGAATGTCTGGTTGCATTTTGTGGGTGCTGTCCCTTCAGACAAAACATACCAAGAAAAACGGGCAAATACGGTATCAAAATATGGGCAGCATGTGATGCACAGTCCAGCTATGCCTGGAATATGCAGATGTACATTGGTAAATCCCCTGGGGAAGCATCTGAAAAAACATCTGGGTACTAGACATGGCTGAAAGACTGAATGGTCATAACATTACATGTGATAATTTTTTCACATCGTACGCCCTGGGTGAGGAACTGCTGAAAAGTTACCACGTTGGGGACAGTGAAGAAAAACAAGCCGGAGCTTCCCTCTGAGCTTCTTGCGATGAAGAACAGGTAGGTAACATCTTCAATGTTTGCCTTCACTGGCAGAGCCACTGTGGTCTCCTATTGCCCCAAGAAAGAGAAAAATGTCCTGATGATGAGCACCATGCACAAAGATGCTGTCCTGAGCACCAGAGAATACAGAAAACCACGAATGGTCTTGGACCCGACAAAGGGAGGGGTTGATAATCTGGACAAGGTCACAGCCACCTACAGCTGCCAACGCATGACTGCCCATTGTTTCCTTGTCATTTTTTTCAACATTATTGATGTGAGCACCTACAATGCCTTTGTATTATATGATTTTCCTGGAGCAGCTGGGTTAAGTGCTGGGGAAGCCTCATATCGAGAAGACGGTGGCTTCCAAGAGCATCAACAACTGCTGCTACTGTTGTGAAGGACATCCAAATGGAGACACACAGTCCAGTGATTCAAACTGCTGTCAGGAAAAGTGGCAGGTGCCAGGTCTGTCCCAACAGTAATTACTCCAAGACCAGCAACACCTGTGTGAAATACAAGAAATACATCTGCAAGGAGCACGCACACACTCTCCGCAAATCATGTGCAGAGTAGTGCAAACCAAAGTCTGGACTCTACCTTCAGGTGCTGTTCATATTCTGTCTATGCTGTTTATTTTCTGTCAAACTCATTTAGGTGACTATGTATCTTTGTTTTTTCTATCTCACACATGCATATTCGCATACATAGCACTTAGAGTAGCGTAGAACAATCCCTGAAACAATGCTCAAAATAACTTTTTATAGGTGTTTTTTGTAAATAATTAACTTTTATGTGTTCCTTACTGATGTTCTGATGATGTTCTGTTTTAAAAATTAAAGCCTTCTAAGTGATGGTTGGGGAGTCAACAAAGAAACATAAAGTAACTGACACATAAACTTGGGTAAAAATCATATTCTGGAGGTCTGGAGACCCCAAGGATAAAATATGTTAGTAAATTTGAGGATAATAGGAGGGTTGAGCTCATGAAGATCATGCAGGCTGTCTCCATATAGGCCAAGGACACATTTTAAGTGAAGGTGATATTCCATGGCAGTGTCAGTGTGTCAGTGGAGAGACATAGGCCAGCATTATTTCTGGCCCATACTATTCAAAAGGTAGGCTATCATGGGAGCAACTACTGTTATGAGGCTGAAAAAGAATAACTAGGGAATAATATTCCACTTATTCCCTTATGTTAGACCTCACATTATTAGAGAGGATATAAATAAACTCACCTAGTTACAAGACTCAGGAACTCAGGAACCCTTATAAAACAATTCTGCCAGTAAACCATGTGTAATGTCCCTGCCCAATGCAAACAGTGTCATGGGTAAAATGTTACTGTCAGACAGTGGTTTAAAAAATGAGGATGAGGTATTGCTGTTTAATTCAGTGGGACACAGTGAAACAGGGACACGCAGGAATATATTAGAACATGCTGGAACACGTTGAGTCATGTTTTGGGCAAGAAGCGACAGGCTATGATGCTTATTAGGCTTTTACCTATGATGTAATGTACGTACGCCCTGCTATTGTCTATTATCCTACCTACCCTATTCACTATGAATATTTGTACCAAACAAATGTTTACAAGTGTTCCATATTTTAAATTGAGAATGAAAGTAATATAAAATAGAATCATGTTCACGGTAGAACATTAAACCAGTAACTTAATACAACATACTGAAAAAATGAGGGCAACACTGTGTCTATGGGTGTCTAATTGTCTCATGACAATATCATTTCACAACACAAAATGAGATTGAGTGTTGAGAAAGCCACTTTGAAAGTATAGCTTCCCACGTTACAAGCGACTCAAAACTAGTTGAACTATAACCAATCTACTCTTTTAAAATAAACTGTTAACTACACTAAAAGCTACTAACTTAAAGAAGAAGATATTTTGACATCCATAACAATCAGATGAAATTATTTAATTCTGCAATCACCCTTTCAAAAATCGAGAGATCTGGCAAAATTTGCAGCAAATTCGCCTCTCATTATTTTCACATGCAAATGTGAAACCTTTACTATAGTACTCATTAACTTGCAAACATTTGAGGCAATTTGCAAGCTCAGTTGCATGTGAAAATAATGAGTGGGAAGTTTGCAAAGCACCAAAAAAACAAAACACTAAAAAACACCCTATTTTTATAATTCAATCTTAATATACTGATAAACAACAGCAATTAACTAAATATTTTGCTTTAAAAAAGAAGGCAAAGTCCCTTCAGTCTGCATGGGGCTCAAGTGAATCAGTGAATCATTTACAGTAATTTAACTGCCTGAAAGAACCGATTCACTTAAATTATTTGGTTTTCCCAGCGCTGAGAAGACGGTTTATGTGAGTGTTTTTTATAACTGCCAGGGCACCATTGCGGTGTTCGCAATACAATGTGACAATGCTACCTGTTGGAAAATGTAGATTATTACTGGAAAAGCTAGATTGTTGTGCAGTGTGACACTCTTAGTTGGTTTAAAGGAAATTAAATAATCAGGAACCAGCGTGCACGCTTCAGGGTAATTTATTTTCCACACTATTCATAAACATATCACATTTTAACATAAGGAATAACACAAAAATATGTTGCCCTCCACAGCGTTGCCAGCTTCAGATTATTCTCCCCTTCACTGCCACTTGGCTCCTCTTTTATCTCCCTCCAGCTTTTACATTTAACACAAAACAGCTGTCAGAGTTAATATTCCCAATGTCAACCCTTACCGTGCTCTCTCTTTCAGCCTGGCTCTCCACAGACATCGCTCGGCCACGCCCATCTCTCCAAATTAAGTTAGAAGCGTCGCTACTTTTATTTAAAATACACTCAGTAATTTTTAAGTATGTCATCTTGGATTTACAGTATACTGATACACTTTCAGTTATTTGTGCCATTGTAGAAATTCACTATTCACATTTGGCCAATATTAATTTAATGAAGGAAAGTGTCCAATAACAGGGTGGTTACTGAGATTATGCAAGTAGTGTTGGGCTGGTCATGTGATCTTAACATAGCAACCCCCATGAGGGGACCTTCTCTGTGTAAAATATAAAACAGCTTTAATAATGTTCCTGATATTATTAGAGTCCTCGTTTCATGTGAGTGCTCATGATTTTATACATATTTTTCAACATTACTATTAATTTCTTTAGGAGTAAAACTTTTAACACTTTGGCTAAAGACTATATATTCCACAAAGTACAAATTAATTTGCATAAAACTGTGTCATATGAAAATAAGGAAAAACGTTAATGGCAATATGAATATGATGTTTAAAAGTTTGGTAGCGCTTGGAAATATTTCTCCTCTATCCATGCCAATAACATCCTTGTGTGTGAGTCATGCTTGTCTGTCTTGTTTCCCCTGGAAAAAATGTCACTCCTTGTCTTCATCCAGAAAGTGTCTTGAACCACTAAAGGGTCAGACAGCGCAGCAACAGTAGACAAGTGCAAAATTCAGTGTTTAAATAATTATGTTCCTGCCGTTTCTAAATCTGATTTACATTTAGAAAGAGCATAAATTAAGTTACAATTTAATTAAAGGATTTGGACTGTTTTAGAGTGTCAGGCATCTACTTTTTCATCAAAGATAATATTCCTCATCTTTTAATTTGGATCAAATGTCAAATTTGTAAAACCAGATTAGAGTAAAATATATATAATAAATTGATTATTTTAATGGTGTGTGAACCTGTCTCCATTAATAAGACATTGAGACATTCAAAGCAGTTTCTGAAATGAATCAAATGGATGATTCTGATGGCGTATAACATAAAAAAGATTTATCAATCTTCACTAATGGGGAATTCAAATTATAACTTTTTAAACAGTGTCTGCTGCAGACAACGTGGTTCTCAATTAATTTTAAATGATTTAACATCAAAAAAATCATAACAAGTATTCCCTCAAGCACCACTGCACCAAAATTATTAATTATATTCAGAGTATTTTAAATGTTGACGGAATCTTCTATCAAAACAGAGGTGGATTGCACAGCATAAACCAAATTCTGCCATAAATCTAATATCCAAGAAAAGTGTCAGAGAAATAGCATAGTTTAGCTATAAATTCAGGGCTGGAATGTACAATATGTGCACAGAAGCCTAATGGGCAAAAGACAAAGTTATCATGTTACAACATTTGAATCAGAACAGAGAGAAGAATGGAAAAATAAATAGGTTAAGCCTCTTTTCAACAGACTGAAACCAAATTTGTCCTTTTCTTCAAAAGAACGCTAAAAAGCTGTAACTTGAAGATGTAGAGCACAGAAGGTTATAATGGATGTAGAGCACTTGTTATAATACATCCTGAGTACAGCTTGTCCAGTTAAGGAATAGCCCAAACTGTCTTTTTTTCTTCATGTTTATGTAACGGGATCCAGCTGGTAGTGTGTAAACCTCACTCTCCTGACCTCAAGAGGTGCATTAGTGACTGACACTAGAGGCTGTAGCCTTTAGCCTCCTTGTTAGCGCACCCGCCTCCCATGATGGAGACGCCGGATCGAGTCCCGTTCGAAGCGGGGCAACAGGGCCGGTTACACAGGTGCAGCGTCCCGGATGGGAGTGAGGTTTAGGGGGGTGAGTGAAATGGGAGCCAGCTGGTAGGTAGCAGTGCAGTGTGTAATCCTCACTCTCCTAACCTCAAGAGGTGCACTAGCAACTGAAGCTAGAGGCTGTAGCCTTTAGCCTCCTTGTTAGCGCACTCGCCTACTACGCTGGAGACACCGGTTTGAGTCCCGTTCAGAGTGGGGCGACCAGGGCCAGTTACAGTGGTGCAGTGACCCAGATGGGAGTGAGGTATAGGGGGGTGAGTGTAACGGGAGCCAGCTGGTAGATAACAGTGCAGTGTGTAAACCTCACTCTCCTGACATAAAGAGATGCACAAGTGACTGATGCTAGGGGCTGCAGCCTTTAGCCTCCTTGTTAGCGCACCCGCCTCCCACGCGGCTAATGCCGGATTGAGTCCCGTTCGGAGCAGGGCGACCAGGGCCGGTTACATTTACCCTGTAAACAACTTTTTGATGTTCTTTTCCATGAAACACAATAAGGTTGAGTATACAGTGATGACAGAAGTTAAATTATTGGGTGAACATCCCTTAAAAAGGTACACAATATTGTATATTTTCCCCCACAGGTACTTCTTAAACTCCTGAGACCGGAGCATGAATGCTGTGTGCATTTTCCATTTCCCTTATTAATTTGTAACTAGTAGTGCCTAAAAAAACGCTTTCCTAGAGCAAACGGTTTTCCTAAAAAGTGATGTACATATATGAGGGCAGCAGGACTATGTTGTGAAAGTTTTAATTAATAACAAGCTATAGAATGTAATTTTTTTTATTAAGTTTCCAGGAGTGTTGATTATTCATATTTATGAGACGTTACTGACATCACAGCTAATTCTCTGTAAAGATGCTTTGGAACAATGTGTACTGGGAAAAGGACAAATAAGAAAAAAATGTTTAAAGAAAAATTATTTGACTTGATTTGACTTATGTTACAATGTTTTTTCTACTTGGCAACCAAATCTCAATGTTCTCTCTTTGTACTGTCAAACGAACAAGTGACATCCAATGCTGAAACATTTTACCAATAAGAAATTAGCATGATTATTTCTGATACAAGTAATGGCTAGCATGTTAAAATAAAATTATACTTTATAAATTCTGAATCTATAGTACTCATTAACATTGTCCCATGTCTGCCAAACATGTTGAGTGGTTCAAACATCATCTGCGGCCTGATGCCAGATTCACATATAGGCTACTCTTTGAGTGAGGCGTGAGCAGCGCATTTTAATTTTGGCACCCATGTTAACAGATTACACCCTTCACATTCCAAGTGTGAGTCACGAGATGACGTGTCCCAGAAGCATCCCAGACACGTCCCAGATGCGGCAGTGCGCAGATAGTTTTGGCGTCAAGCCTATTTTTGATGCGCGGCTCACACTGAAATCGGGAGATTATAGAAAAGACGCAAAAGCAAATCCCTGTTGGAAAAACCATCTTAAACTGGTAGCTGTGTTTTGGAACATGGTAGCTGGTTTAAGCTGGTCGATGTTGGTCATGAGAGCTGGTCCAAGCTGATCATACCAGCTAAAGCGGACCATCTTGGACCAACTAATGGCCATCTTCGGCCAACTTAAACCATGTTCCAAAACACAGCTACCAGATAAGATTTTTTTTCCACTAGGGATAAGCAATATTTAAACTAAACCGACTATACACTACAATTTATAGGTCTGCATACAAACTACATATAACTAAATAAAAGAAAGAATAAATAAATAAATAAACTGCAGGACTTTTGCCTGTGTTGTATATATACAGAGACAGTTTAGAAGAGACGGACCACTGGTATTAAAATGGGAGAAATCGGAACACCTGCCTTACAGGTAAAAGAGCTAATCACCTTTTAGATAAAGACATTGTCTGTCAATGAACTCAAGAACGCACATGCGCATTAGCTGATCGGAAAAAAAAATTTGCGTACCGTAATTTCCGGACTATTGAGCGCACCTGAATATAAGCCTCACCCGCTGAATTTAAAAAAAAATATTATTTTGAACATAAATAAGCCGCATCTGTCTATAAGCCGCAGGTGCCTACCGGTACATTGAAACAAATGAACTTTACTCAGGCTTTAACGAAACACGGCTTGTAACAAAAATAAATAGGCTTTAACGAAACACGGTGTGGCAGCGGAGGTGTGGTCAAGCGCTCGTCCGGGAGAGAAAAGCGGTAAGGGTGCTTACATCAAGTGTAGAAAACGGTCACACTGGTGCCAGTGTGACAGTTTTCCCAAGAAGGACACGTGAAGCAGAGCACTTGACGTTCCAGGTAAATCTTTTAATGGCCACAGCAATGTTTACAATCAATTTTATAAAGTTTCTCAATTCTTGGTCTTCTATGCGCCAACACTAGACTGACGTGTGTCTGTCACTCACTCACTCTCTCTCTCTGCTGCCTTTTTATGCCGTTCTCCCCACGCTTACTGAAATTAGACACAGGTGTTAGACATTAGCTCAGGTGTAAGCGCCCTTACTGCTTTTCTCTCCCAGACGGAGGCTTGACCACGCCCCCGCTGCCACACACGGCTTGTAACAAAAAATTAAAAATTAGCAGTAAACAGTAGCCTAGCAAGAAAGTCATTGGTCACTATCTTCCTCCTCTTGTGCACATGAAACCACTGAAGTCATCTCCTTCGGTGTCGGAGTTGAATAGCCTCAGCTTTAGTTGTCTTTTTGCACTGAGTCAATTCATCACGCTGCTGTTTCCAACGTCTCCCATGCAGCAGCTCTATTTCCTTTTCCAACAGCCAAATCAATCACCTTCAACTTGAAAGCTGCATCATATGCATTTCTCCGTGTCTTGAGGGTGACAAAATGACTACTGTAATCAGAATGATGGGAAGTTTGAGCGCGCTTAGATTAGATTTAATCTAAACAGTAAACAAAAAAGTTGTTTGACCTTAACCCGTTCAGCAATTTCATTGGTCTAATGAAAGCTTCATGCCGCCAAAAAACTGAGCACGTCTGTGGCAGGGTGGAGGGCGGGGCCGGGTCGTGATCCTACACACCCGGTCCCGTATTAGGCTAATTATGCCTCCGTGAGGTTTAAAGGCTGACTGCAGAGGGCTGTGCAGGAGAGAGAGATCGTTAGCGGACATGTCCGTCATGTGTGTTTGTGTTGTCTTTTAAGTTTTCCATTAAACTATGATTTATATCTTCAAGCCGGTTCTCGCCTCCTCCTTTCCCATCCTTTAACTGTTTTACATTGGTGCCGAAACCCGGGAAGGAGGAGGGATACGCCGTAGTAGAGTTCTCGCCACTACCGTCCACCTCAACGGAGCAGCCGCGGCCATCTGCCGGGGACGAGGAGCCCAGCCGCCTGAGCGAGGACGATGGCCGCCGACCGCGAGGGAGGAGGGGCTCCTAGCCGACCGCCTGGAGCGAGAGAACCGCTGCCAGGGGCGGAGGAGTCGCCTACCGGCCGCTGAAACGCGGCGGGTTTAAGACCGCCGACCGCGAAGCGGGAGGGGCTCACTGCCGACCGCCTGGAGCGAGAGAACCGCTGCCAGGGGCGGGGAGACCCTTCTAGTCCCGAGAACGCGGCGGGTGTTCCGTCCGCCAGGGGCTGGAGGACTGCCTCGGATTCGCCCGAGAGGCGCGGCTGTCGTCCGACAAAGGGTGGAGGAGTGGCCGAGGAACAAGCTGCGGCGTATCGGAGAACTGGCGAGTGAGTTTTTTTTTTTTTGCATCTCTCTCTCTCTCTCTCTCACTGTCGCTCTGCGTTGGCCTTTATCCTCTTTTAAATTGTATAGTTTTTTGGGGGTACTACACTGTTACAGGAGTACCCTCCCATTTTAATCATTTCTGTTTCCCTCCCTTGTCCCTCCCTCGTCCAGGTAGATGGGGATGACCTGCCGGCAGTCAGCTGAAGGCGCCCTCCCCAGGGAAAGGGGATGTACGTCAGGCCGGGGGCTCCCCAGCCTGAGAGAACGAGGGAGGAATGTGGCAGGGTGGAGGGCGGGGCCGGGTCGTGATCCTACACACTCGGTCCCGTATTAGGCTAATTATGCCTCCGTGAGGTTTAAAGGCTGACTGCAGAGGGCTGTGCGGGAGAGAGAGATCGTTAGCGGACATGTCCGTCATGTGTGTTTGTGTTGTCTTTTAAGTTTTCCATTAAACTATGATTTATATCGTCAAGCCGGTTCTCGCCTCCTCCTTTCCCATCCTTTAACTGTTTTACAACGTCACAGAATGTTTTTGTTTTTTTTTTTAAATAAAATTTGAAAGCGGGAAAAATCCATATATTAGCCGCGTCATTGTTTAACTCTTTCCCCGCCAAACACGGAATTTTCCAGGTTTTATGAAAAAACGCTTCCCCGCCAAACACGGAATTTTCCGGGTATCCGTGTTTTAGGTGGTATACGGTAAGGAAGACCCGCACGCATGTTTTAAAAGAGTACGCAACTCTTTGATCAAAGAAACAGACTGCGATCGTCTCAAACGTGAAGTGGAACACCATACTAATACTAAAGCACTTGTTTGATAAAAATGCCTTTTTCTCAGCTTTTTGTCCGAAATGTTGTTTTTGACAAAACCTACCTCTGTTCAAGTGGCAATAAAAAAAGAACAAATGAAGATAAAATAAAATCTTTATTTTGATATATAGAATCTTCATATATTCATGGAAGAAAATATTCTGCGGGCCATTAAAGTTTAGCGAAAATCGTCAAAAACCCTGGCGGTGGCTGGCAACTTTTTTTAAAAACGCTGGCGGGGAAAGAGATAAGCCACGAGGTTCAAAGCGTGGGAAAAAAATTTGCGGCTTATAGTCCGGAAATTACGGTAATCTGAGGTAAAGCCGCTAAATTTAAAATACTATTGTTTTTATATTTTACTGCTGATATTAAATATTTTGTTAGTAAGCATAATCTTGACCAACCGTTTTGGAGATTTTGGTCTTTGTCCATTAAAGTAGGTAGGACTTGTACTTGTACTTGTAATTGTATGCCACTTGTCTATGTAGAAAATAGCTGCCCAGCTTGACTGGGAATGTTTCAAAGATGCAGAGTGGACTGACTTGCCTTGACAGCGGCTTTGATATATTAACCAATCACGACGCTGATAACCAAGTGCACGTGACTGCCCGCCGATACTGTTGGAACATAGAGAAGAGACGTGGCCAATGTGAAAGCCCAAACACGACCACGATGCTCATGCCTCGCTCACGGTGTATGTGTGAATCAGGTGTGAAAAGCAAGTTTAAATGGGAAGTTTGGATTGAATGCACTTGGCTTCATAGGAAAGCTATAGGATGCGCCATTGCTCCCTATTTAGTGAATGGCTTAACCTCCAGTGTGCTGTCTGTCTGCACTGGTGTCAGAACAGATCACGCTAAATTTTAACGCAACATTTTTTCATCCTAACTCCATATAAAACCTCTGAAAGCAATATTTTACAGTTTGAATATTCACAATTAATACAGGAATTCTAATGAAAACCTTGTGCTATTGTACACATTAGTGTACATTGTGTTTAGCAGAGTGGCGTTTGCAATAAATCACTGACATTTTAAAAGTGGCATATTGGATGAAAATTGAGACTCAAACAGGTTTCTTTCTTAGGTTTCTTACCAGATTTAGTTTTGTTGGCATTTCTCCCAAAGACAAACTCCACTGTGATCGGCACCATGCTGTTTTGTCGCATGACTGTCCATCAAAAGTTTAACCCTTTACTGATAGCCCAGAGTCTTCTGAACTGAGATCAGTCGGTTTAAATGAAATTCAATTATGTGTTGTTTATTGCAAAGCCAAAATACAATGTCCATGCATGTGTCTGTGGGGTCGCACAAGGTTAAAAGTCCTAATATGAGTACTGTCTCAGATTTTCAAATGTCAGAGAAAGATTATTCAACTTTTGAATAATGATGCCATTTCTAGGGAACTATAGAAAAGTGTTGTCACATTAAATATCAATATGATGCAAGATATGGGTTTGCACACATTCTGCACATTAGGTGTGCACATTGTCATTTGTGGGTAGATTTGATATTCACAAGAGGTCCGGTGATTGGCATGTGTGTTTGTGTGGTCTGTGTACTGAGAGTGTGTAAGCAGACCGATGAGGGAGGAAACCTCTTGATCGACTATTTTCTCATTCAAACGTCTTTGGTCTGGCAGGGACCGGCTCGGGTCATAAAGCACAGGCTGCGAACCATCTGACAGGGCTGCCAACTCTCAAAACTCCCCCAGTCAACACAGCAACACCAGAGGTCTATCTGCTGAGCCATAGCTATTAGATCACAGTGAGCTCACTTAGCAAACCACAGATAGATAGATAGATAGATATATATATATATATATATATATATATATATATATATATATATATAGAGAGAGAGAGAGAGAGAGAGAGAGAGAGAGAGAGAGAGAGAGAGAGAGAGAGAGAGAGAGAGAGAGATATTTTACACACCAGGAGTCATGGGATAGGTATCCTAAAATTTCAGTTTTCATATATCTGACAGATTATTTGCATTGGCTGGTTTACCAGCATGATTTTCCTGGTCAAGCTGGCTGACTAAGACACTCTTGCTGGTTAAGATAGTTAAAGGGATAGTTGAATAATTCATCCCAAATCAGAAAATTTGGTCATCATTTACTCACCCCAATTTACTCACCCTAATGTTGTTCCAAACCTGTATGACTTTCCTACTTCAGTGGAATTCAAAAGGAGATGTTAGGCAGAAAGTTAGGAATTGATAGCCTCAGTCACCATTCACTTCCATTGTATGGGATGCAATTAAAATGAATGATGACTTAGGTTAACACTCTGCCTAATATGTCCTTATGTGTCCCATTGAGGAAGGAAAGTCAAATGGGTTTGGAACAACATGGTGGTAAATGACAAATTTTCATTTTTGGGTGAATGGTCCATTCAAGAAGTGACACCTGGTGTATTGTCTCCTCCAGCTTCTTAGTCTTGGCACAGGTAATGCATTGCTGGTTTTCCAGTCCAGAGCCATGCGAGCGCACAGATGGCCTCTAGGTGTTTTTAATTAAACTTTTAATCACAGGATTGTCATAAAGTGACATCATTCTGTGGAAGTTTAAAGCTTAACACATGCTACTGCTGTTCTCAATTGCAGGACTGACCTGGTGGGCCAACAAAAGCTAACAAGCACCATTCCTAATTAGGGGCTGTAAGGAGAAAGTTCTCCTCAGCTCAGCCTCTTATTTTAGATCTGTCGGCTCATTTACAGGGAGAAACTTCAAAGAAGGCTTTAAAATCTCAGCAAAAGCCTTTTACAAAGTTTGTTTAGGGACATATTCATTAAGGACTTCACCCCTTGTTGATGGCACCATATGTCATGGTGAAATACTGGTAGAGCCGAGTGGGAGTGTTATGAGGGGGTTTATACGAGAAGGAAATTGTGTTAGTGTGCGACACAAACCTGATGTCACAGGGAATGATGGATTGTGCAAGGAAATGCCAGTGGGGTGGACTGTGGATATGGAATCCTCATGTGAAGGGGGTTGCGGGCCTCTAAACTCAGTGTTGCTATGAACTCAGAATAGCTCACCAGGGAGAGATCTGATCTGTTATTCCACTTCAGTCTCAACTGCTCAGATTGAGGCTACTGCCTGACGTGGTAAATGGATCGCTCCTGTGGAAAAAAATGGTGATTGAGAGATGGTTAGGAAGAGAGAAAGAGAGCGAGAGAGAGAGAGAGAGTGAGAGAGAGAGAGAGAGAGAGAGAGAATAAGGCTGAATGTCCACCCTGCAATGTTTCTTTTCCCAGAGGGGAATTGGAGCTCTACATTCCTCGCATTGCAACCCGCTGACAAACAATCCCAACTTTATCCCCAGCACGCGGGGCAGCTGAATGGCAGCAGTGTGTAGGCCACAGACCTCTGGAGTTTTTGCAGAGGGGGAGGGGGAGGGCAACCTTATTGCCCCACAGAACTTCCTCACTCCAAACCAAACACAGGCCTAGCTAAGGTGCTACTGTAGGCCTGACTTGACACCATGCTGGTAGAGGATGGGCCGCTAGGAGCCAAGGGCAAATGCTCACTTAATACTGTTTGCCTTCAGTGAGTCCATGTAGACTGGGACAACAAAATGCCATGGTTTACACTCTTATATATAGCAGTAGCCTACAAATATGGCTGTATGTAATTCATTTAACAGGAAGCTTCCAACAGTTTTTCGGTGTTTACCGATGTGCATGAATACACATTTTGTGTGAATGAGCCACTGTTGTATCTTTAATGGTTTCATGGAGCTGCATAACCAGTCTTGGGGCACTTTGTAGCTTTAAGAACCCCTTCTTAAAAGTTAGAAACAATAAAGTTATTTGCTATCCAACTCAAAATCCAGAGAGACACATCTATCCTATCCATCTAGGATAGACTCCCTCTGAATGAGCTCATTGTCATAACAGGTGCTGACAGATATTAATATAATCTTTGTGAATAGTTTTGGCATTCTTCATCTTTTTCTTGATTGAATAATTCACCCCCCCCCCAAATTTTTTTTCCTACTCTTATTTATTCACCCTTATTTTGCTCCAAACCCATATGACATGTCTTTCTTACGAGGAAAACAAAATGTCTTCAAAAGATTTTCTGAAGTCTTCTGAAGCCATACGGTGACTATTTATGATGTACAGAATGAAATTTAAGTCCTACTTCACTCTCAAATTAAATCAAATAAGGTGGCAACCAGTGTCAGAAATTATTATTATTATTTTTATTGAGGAGCAATATTTGCCACCAGAATTTATTTTCAGGGGCATTTTTTACCTTTATGAGTTAAAAAAAACAAAACATAAAAATGTGTCATCTTTTCATGTCAAATACTTTTTAACCGATTCATTAAAATAAATGTTCAATCTAATTAGGTTATCCATAAAATTAAATCAGCATTAGCATCATATTATTTATGATGATAAACTTAAAGGTATATTCCAGGTTCAATACAAGTTAAGCTCAATCGACACTGTTTTTAGCGTAACATTGTCTACCAAAAAAAATAATTTGGACTCATCTCTTCTTTTCTTGATCTTTGTATAGCATTACTTATAATAATGGTTTGTTCAGCTCAAATGCTTGAAAGAGTCCGAACATCTGGCAAGGAATAAAAGCCCTTCTTGATTTTTACAGACATAAATACACTAATGCTGATGACACTTCAAGCAAACAGTGACTCTCTGAGGCTGTCCGTATTTACAGTATGAGAAAACTCACTCATTCTGTGGGTTGTTCTGCCCAGGGCCAGATGTACTGAGGTGGTCATCTTACCCCACACGTGGTTCTCATGTGAAGCCTGCAGGAGGAATTAGCCTCGGATATTATCTCAAGCAGGAGATCCAAGCGCAATGGCCTGTGGTGTGTTGAGGGGGATGCAAGGCTGTCAGTTGGGCTATGATCTCAGGCATCCTCTGTTTCCAGTACGGGGAGCGGAGATCATAGCCAAGGTCACAGAGCATCCCACTGTCTGTGCAACAGTGTTCCATTGTCTCAAGTAGACTTTATAAAATCTGGAGGAGAATGTTTCCACCCTCCCTGAATAAACATGACCTCTGGAACGCACTCAAAAAGCTTGCCTTCTATAAAAAACACAGTTGTAAGCCCACATTAAATTGTTTCAAAGAACACATAATTCAACAACATCCGCCCTTTTCACAATAAAACCATTTTACGGGAACACTGGAACTCAGAGGCTTACGTACAAAGCTTTGAATCAAAATAAATGTAATTTTTAATAAATCAGGAATAGAAAATTGTTCATTCTTTTACTCGTGGCACATTTACTTTTATTTGTTTTTCGTTAACTTTCTTTTACAAGTTTTTAGTTGTATACTTTGTTTGAAAAATATGATGGTTTGTAATATTTTTTGTGTCTATTATTTTTTCTATATTGTTTTCCATTGCTGACTGTTCACATATTCATTCCCTTTTTCATATTTGTTACATTTCTTTTTTCTTTCAGTTTTTGTTTTTAGTTACATCTAACAAACATACAAAGTGACTTATGGCACACTGCATACACTTTCTGATCTTTTATTCACCCAAAATGCTGAGAATACAAAATCTCAGGGTTCTACTGCATAAAAAGAAGCTATGATTATTACGAAATGTATCTGATCTAAAACTTTTAGACCACTATTTAAAACTTCATCCTCATATGAAAATGATTTGATCAAAATGTCAACCAGCAACTCAAATGAGTTGTTTGGTTACAGCAGTAAAGCAAACTGTCCATGCAGTCAGATCCATAGTATGTTGACAGCTTATGTTAGAGTAGATTCAAGATGTTTTTTAGATCATTTGCTTGGCTGGGTGACCATGAGGACATTTACAGAAAAGTAATTATTGTGAGACATCACTCATTACAGGCAAAAGCCCCAGTAAGTGGGGTTTGATTTGGATTAAGCTTCAGAGGAACTCTGTGGAGATCCCATTTCCTTGATTCTAAGAAGCTGCTACAGATGGCTGCTGGGAAGCAATATTCTTAGACCTTGATCAGAGTTGAAAAAATATACAGGCACCCTAATGGCATCTGACTCTTTCCTGTAGTTCCACTGGGTTTGATGATAGTTTCTGTTGTTATTTATCAACTGTCTGCAACACTGTATCGATGTATATAGTAAAAGTTGCTATCAGGCACATATAAAATAATGTTTGACATTTTCAACCTTCTTTCATACAAGAGCTCCAGTCTAAGATCCATAGATCAATGCATCATAATTCCAGTTTGTTTCTTATACTTATCAAAACAGATTTAATCCTTTTAGGACCAACGGAATGTACAACCATTATGGTTTTTTACACATGCTTCTTTAACTGTGAAAGACTAATTCTTGTGTGGGAGTTTGTTGATGGTCCTTCACAAGGTTTATTTATTTATTTATTTTTCGATTTTGTTTTGACACTGTCTACTACTTTTAATATAGAATTGACTCTCCTTTTGTTTATATCCTTTTTTGGGGGAGGCACATTTTTTAAAATTTGAGCATTTGAACCTTGTTTTTGAGGATGTCCAGGATGGTTGGTCAGCCAAGAACAGAAAGCTGAGGCATTATAAGTATATGTGTGTGTGTGTGTGTGTGTGTGTGTGTGTGTGTGTGTGTGTGCGCGAACACGCACGCACGCACGCACGCACGCACGCACGCACGCACGCACGCACGCACACACACACTTACTTTACATAGTTAGTAATTAAACAATAGTAAGTGATTTTATCACACTTAAATCATATTGCTTATGTCTTTTGGCTATAATTTTGAAACAGAGTATTTTAACATTTACAGATTCGCCCCATTCATTTCCATTGTGAGTGCCTCCTGAAACCCAGATTTGTTTTTAACCCTTGTGCGTCAATAAAAATAAAAAAAGTTACTCAAGAGGTCCTTAGAGGACAGAAATGTCCACGTCAAAAAACTGCCATTATAATATTATATTTTAATATTATTTTCCACTTTCAGAGAGTTGATTTTTTTTAACCAATACCAGTCCTGATCATAACTACCAAATATTCTTAAATTTTCAGGATTTTAAGCCTTTAAATGCCAGTTTGTTTACATAATGCCACTGTTGTTTTACACACAAAACACACACACACACACACACACACACACACACACACACACACACACACACACACACACACCACATATTTCTCAATACAAACATACAAAACACACTCTGACATCCATACCAACACACCCACACAATTTTAGCGGCATAATTTATTAAATTGGCCTGCAGTGCTCTATAATACAGCAAACAGAAAATAGTAAAAAAGCATGTATTTGCTCCATAGGCAAAACATGAGAAAAATAGAGACATCTGGTGGAAAATATAAAAAATAAATAATTTTTGAAGCCAGGGCTCCATAATGAACGCATAACATCATATAATTCATTGGGATTCATTGGGCCACTGGGATCAAATACTGCAGTTTTAATGGGTTTCAATGGGGAATTTTTGTCCATAAAGTCCTGAGTGTAACTATTTTGTGTACACGATGTATTATAGGAACTGAGGTTGAAATATAAAAATTCCCCCCAAAATGCACACCATTGGCAAAATCTATGCCATTGGCATAAACACAGCCAAAATGATTGAAAAAACAAAAAAGACAAAAATGTACAGAAGGTCACACAAGGGTTAATTTAAGAAGGGAGGGTCAAAATAATTTTTGCGGTAGTCAACATAATGCAACAAATAGAATATTATTGGACCCAGATGTAAATAAATGGTTCAAAGGAATGAGAAAGTGGGAGATGATGATTCCAATCAGGACTGGCACTTTTTATTAAATAAACAAAAACTTGTTTGCTTATCAGCGCAACGGTGCAGCTTCAATTCAAACTCAAATTGTTCAGATAAGCATACGGCATCGGCAAAACACACATGAACAGCTTCTCAGTTCTCTCTTCTCCTTAAAAGCCCAAATAACTCCTCACTGAAACAGGAGACAGGTGTTAAGCACAGGTGGCAATCATTTTCCACTCATCTCCCCTGCTTTACTCACCACAGTATGGTGCTCGGCAACTCCCTTGCCACCACATACCCCCACCACCCGACTCAGGCCAGGACATTGTCTGTCCCCCCCTCACTCCAGAAGAGTAAATAAGCCACAGCCATTTTTCAGGACATGGCAGTCAATGGAATCTGCCGATATACCTTTGTTAAATCCAGTGTTGAATAAAAACGAGCCTCACCCAACTGATCGAGCAGTTCTTCAATGCGAGGCATTGGGTACGCATCAAATTTTGACACCACGTTCACATTTATAATCCAAACAAAACAGGCCTGACCCATCACCCTTAGGGACTAAGACTACCAGACTGGCCCAGTCAATATGGGACTCTTCTATTACCCCCATGTCAAGCATAGCCCTCAATTCCACCCGCACTACCTTTTTTTGTGTTCGGGTAACTGGTAGGGACGACTGCGTACCACTTCCCCTGGAACGTTTGATATGGTGCTGTATGAGATTTGTACACCACTGGCGAGAACACATCAGAGAATTATCTTTGCAACCAGACAACCTCAGCGATTTGGGACGGTGAGAGGTGGTCTCCACAGGGAAGCTCGATTGTTGATTTTTAAACTCACCTCCAGACCGAGCTCCCCCCTCTCCGTGACCACAGCTCTACATAGTTTGAAGAGGTTAAGGTGGTAAATCTGATGGCCTCTACCTCTATCCATACGCATTACTTCATAATCGACTTCCCCACTTTGTGAGTAATTTAGAGCTTAATGTGGGTTGTAATACAAGGACTTTATCTCCTGTAAATTCCTGTTGCAGAGCCCACGCCATTATATAGCCAGGATTGGCGTTCTTGAGTCTGTAGCAAATTCTCCTGTGATAGCAGCCCCCATGTGTGGAGTTTTGCTCTCAGGTCAAGATCGTATTGAATTTTGTTTTTGCTGGTTGAAGGTCCCTTCTCCCAATTCTCCCTCGCAACGTCTAAGACACTGAGAGGCTTACACCCATACAGTAATTCAAATGGGGAGAACCCCATGGAGGCTTGTAGGACCTCTCGGACTGCGAATAACAGGGGTTCAAGCCACTTATCTCAATTCCGAGCATCTTGGTGCGTGAACTTACGAATCATATAAAAAATTTTGTGGGCAGTACACGCTTGTCTGAATCTATTTAATACCTAATAATTCATACAATTTGCATAGTGTATGTGACATAAAAGTAGTGCCTTGATCAGTGAGGATTTCTTTCAGAATCCCCACTCAGGAGATTATTGTGAAGCGTGCCTCCAAACACTACGTGCTGAAATGTTGCATAGAGGCACTGCTTCCGGATATCGCACTGCGTAATCTACCAGAATCAACACAAAGTGATGTCTGCATGCTGTCCGCTCTAATGGCCCGACAAGGTCCAAACCAATTCTTTCAAAGGGGACCTCGATTAAAGGAAGCAACCACAAAGGCACCCAAAATCAGCGGATGGATGAGACGAGGACGAACTGCCACCTCTATTCTATATTTTTACCCCTGAAATTGAACAGACACAGGCACTAAGGGATATTTGAGAACATCCCTATTCACACAACTCACCTTCACCTTGTGTGCTGTACCCAAAGACTCCTGTTGAACCAAGCATTGATGAATTGAGGATTGATTACAACCTGAATCCACCAAGGTTTGGTATGTACCCCCTTGAATACTCACAGGTATCTGGTATGTCGCTGCTCGGTCGGTGGCAGTATGCGGCACATCGTGGACCTGGATGGACATGCCCACCTCCATCGCTGAACACTGATCTTGGAAGTGGCCCGGCCGGTTCCGGTGATGCCCAAGAACCCCCCGGGCCCACATGGCGATATGTGGGGGAATAAACCCCCATCTCCGCGGAGCAGGGACAGGAATAGGGCAAGGTTGGGTAGGGGACGAGACAGCAGGAGAAGATGGAGAGAATGCTTGGCCATCTCCCGGATATGTTGTCAAGTGGTCCTAAGCCAGGCGAACTGCATCCTCCAGTGACGTCGACCCACTCTTTAGTCCTTTTGGACAGCCAATCAACGAACACTGCTCCAGCACCAACAACTTGACAATTCCCCCGGCATCGCGGCCCTCCGCTAGCAACCACCTCCGACAGGCATCTTGGAACTGCTGAGCGAATGCAAATGGATGGCCGAATCCCCTGTAGGTCAACACCCAAAAGAGCTGCCAATGTTGCTAGGGGTTTCAACTGACCTGCTGTAGGATGGCCCACTCCAGGAAAACCAGCAGGTTAGCCACCGACAGTTGTTGAGCTACGAGCTGTGCCTCCATTGACAAAAACGGTAGCAGATGCACCACACACTGCGCCCAATCCAGCAGTGGTCCACTCGAACAGCTCCATGAAAGCTTTGGGGTCGTCCTGGGGACCCATCTTGGCCATTGTGATTTGTGGTGGAGGTCCTGCGGCTGGTGTTACTGCTGGGGTACCCTACGACAGCAAGCTCTGGAACACCTACCGGTCCTCTGCCTGAACTAGCAGGAGTGCATCGAAACATTGCTCCTGTTCTGCTCGAAGCTCCAGGAGGGCCTGGTGTTGAGTCTGGTGGACGCCAGCGAAGGTCTTGATGACTTCCGCCAACGGTGAGGACTCCATGAATGTTTCTTCCTCACTACCGTGTTTCGGCACCAGTGTAAATTTTTCAAAGGAATGAGGAAGTGTCCACTCAGGAATTGCACTTTTTAGTAAATAAACAAACTTGTTCGCTTAACGGTGCAGCTTCAATTCAAACTCAAATCGTTCAGGTAAGCATACAGCATCGGATAGCACACACAAACAGCTTCTCAGCTGGGCTCTCTCTCTGCTGCCGCTGTCTCCTCTCCTTAAAAGCCCCAATCACTCCTCACTAAAACAGAAGACAGGTGTTAAGCACAGGTTGCTATCATTTTCCACTCATCTCCTTTTCACAGGGTGCTCAGCCACGCCCTTGCATCCACAATGGAATAGTTCTTTCACTGTCATGATATCTTATCTACTGAAATACCAAAGTGCATGATGCTCAGAATTGTATTGTACATGCAGTGGTGGGCTAGTGTAATGTCCATAGTGAATATTATATTTTGGTTAAAATAAAATGACTGGTTGGAAGTTTTCTTCAGTTACAGCTCTGTCAACCTGAACCATCCACACTAGCTCCACTGTGACATCATATCCACCCACGATTCCCTGGTTGGTTTAAACTTCCTGTGTCTATGCTCAGATCCTGTTTGAGACACAAAAGCTCTATGTGTAAAGGAAACTAAAGAAAACCAAGATTGACTGACTGACATATGTAGATGAGGTAGATATTTTAGGATAACTAAAACAAGTTCCTCCCTTTGAAATTGTATCTTGCACACTAATGCTTCCGGTCACATACAAGCTTGAATTGTATAATTTAAATGTATGCTTAAAGTTTAAATGAGACATGATACATGTGCCAAAGGGAAATACTTTATATCACTGTAAAAAAAAATGTCAAAAAATATATTTTAACAGTAAAATACTGTAAAAATTCTACAGTAAAAAAATCGTAAATTGGTGAACAACAATTTAAATTAAAAATATATAAAAAAGAAATATATTTAAAAAGACAATACATGTAGTTTTACGGTACAATGTTGTAAAAAAAATTTTTTTTTAGGTGTAAAAAGTATGATTTACCATAAAATTATCGGTTCAAATTTATATTATGTTTAACAAGAGAGTACGTGTACTTTTTACAGTAAATTATGGTAAAAAAAAATTGGGCATTCGCAGAATTCCTGGCGTAACCCATTATATTTGATGGGAATAGTTATGTTTCTTCTTATTTTTAATATCAATTATGTACTTTGGGGTGTTTTATGTTATATTTTATGTAGTTTAGTTCATGTTTATTGCATATTTTTAATTTAATATGGGTTACCCTGATGGTAAGTGTTTGTGTGAGTGACACTGAGCACTGTCTCTACATGTTTATTGGTCATTGCTTCTGGAAGGGCCACTATTCATGAACTTCATGTCATCGTGTGCACTTATGTTATTACTATGGTGATTCACAAGACATTATAAAGTGAAAAGCAGATTTTTACAGATTCAGAATGTTAATATATTAAGGTTATCATTTAATAATATAAACGACGGTACTTCACCGTAAATTATACCCTAAAAACAAAAGTTTTAAACTGTAAAATTTACAGGACATTCTGTAGTCGTTTGTAAAAACAAAAGGATCTTTATTTTTTTTTTTCTCAATGCAGCAATTGTGGAGAAAAATTATACCTATTGCAGCCAGACTCTCCAGTGTACAAATATTATTTCCTATATAATCAAAAGTGGAGTAGTTTCTTCTCTTGCACAAGGCTAATTACAAGGGTGGTCAACTAAGAATTTCCCTGACCGTAATGAGAAAAGAAGGTTTTCTTTATTAAAAAAAAGAAAAGTCTCATCTAACAATAGGGAGCTACTGCTGAAACAAAAGGTCTGTTTAGAGAGCTAAATGTTCCGCCCGACCAGTTTGAGGCCGATGCACAGATGTCTGATATGCTTGCCCTGGCCGCCGTGAGCTTGGGGCTGGACTGGAACCCTCCATCCTCTCCTCAACCCTCACGGCTAGACGACTGGTTCCTCGGGTTAAGGCGCCGCTCAAAGCCACACCGAACTTTGCCCTGCAGTTTTCAGCAGTGAAAAAGCAGACGTGGCCATTCAACACATCAGGCCTCGGCGCCGTACTACACCTAGCCGAGCGCAGTCTCCTCGCCAAGGGCGCAACCCTGCGGCAAAAAGGAACCAACAGGTAGCTCCACCTCAACCAGGGCCCAGCTCTCAGCCTCAGCGTAGAGCTACCCGAAGGAAGCGGATGCCCCCCCCCCCCATCTCATGAACCTCTTCGAGGACACGGAAAGCTCCAAAGCATTCCTGAGACGGACAAACTAAGGACGAGATGTTCACGCAGGAGCTGGTAGCCAGACCACTCCTTCCCCCAGTGGAGGGCCGGGAGGAAAATCCTTGTTTTCCTTATTTTCATTTGCTGCACTCCCTTCTGGGCTGCGGTACCCACATTGTCAATAAGAGATCGATTCCTTGGGTCACCTAGCCGGTGCTCACTAACGGCATTCTCACGGCACCCCGGCATCAAACTCTTACAGTCAAAGTGGCACTATGGATGTAGAAACTTCACCTCCACACCCACAACTGTACAACATACACAACCCAGTCACTAACCATCCCCCTGCCAGGTATACAAAGCGAGGTAAGTGCTTTGAGTCTTTTCTCAGCACACATGCCTCAAGACGCAACTTTGCCTCCTGACACAACACTACCTGATCCTACCACTTCGAATCCCCACCAGGTACGTCAAAAGTGATCATCCACTTAGAGCCCCTCGCGCAGAGCTTGGACGCATGACTTATACTTTCCAACCAGTAGTGCTGGCTGGCCAGGACCATCTGACTCGGCTATGTGATTCAGTTGGCCAGGCGCTTCCCCGTTTCAGCGCCATCCGCACCAATTCAACAAAAACGTATGGTATCCTCAGCCACGGTCGCGCCGCTAGGGTTGATGCATATGAGACCGCTTCAACACTGGCTTCAGACTCGAGTCGCAAGAAGGGCATGGCGCCACGGCACATATCGTGTGATCTTCACCCCATTCTGCCGTTCAACACATGGAAAAACCTCTGTTTTATGCGGAGACCCCCTACAGCAGGAGTCCAGACATATTGTGGTGCCGTATAATGGCAAATGGTCTGCACTTATATAGCGCCTTTTTAAGCATTAACGGTATTCAAAGCGCTTTACACTGTGTCTCATTCACCCATTCACACACCAATGGCGGCAGTCCTGCTATGTAAGGTGCTAGCCTGCCATTGGGAGCAACTTGGGGTTCAGTGTCTTGCCCAAGGACACTTCGGCATGTGGAGTCGTGTGCGAACCACCAACCCTGCGATTAGTGGCCGACCCGCTCTACCAACTGAGCCACAGCCGCCCCAATGTGTGTCCCACAATGCCGTGTGCAATGGGAACACAGCCACTGGTTCCTGGACAGGCCCGCGGTTACATTGGCACATCAACTGCCTAGAGTTGCTGGCTGTATTTCTTGCCCTGTGGAGGTTTCTCCCGCTGATCCGAGGCAAGCACGTCTCGATCCGTTCAGACAGCACTGCGATGGTAGCGTACATAAATCACCAAGGCGGAGGCTCCTCTTGGAACAGATGCGCTGGCACACAGCTGGCCCCGGGGGCTGCGCAAGTACGCATTTACCCCAGTGAGCCTACTTGCACAGGTGCTGTGCAAGGTCAGGGAGGACGAGGAACAAGTCACTCTAGTGGCCCCCCTACTGGCCCACTCGGACTTGGCTCTTGGATCTCATGCTCTTTGTGACAGCACATCCCTGGCAAATACCCCTGAGGAACGACATTCTTTCTCAAGGACGGGGCATCTGGATATGTATTTACCTACTCATGGCAACAAATAAACATCCACGGTGTGTTATGCCTACAGAAGAATATATATTTGACCTGGTCAAATCTATGTTACAACATATTGAACTTCACTGCTGTTCCTTCCGGGGTGCTGACTAAAATGCATGCTTTGTTGAAGAGTTTGGTTTGTCTGTTGGAATATTTTCTCTGGCTGTTGATGGGATTTTCCATGCCTTGGGCAGGATGTAGCAGAACGAATGGGAGAAGCAGAAAAGAGCAACTGTAAATTCGCTGTCATGGTAAGCCATTTCCAAAAGTGCTTAAACAGCCCTCCTCTTATGCTATCTGAAAAATGGCTTCATGCCACACAAGTGTGACCCATACCTATGCACAGTAGCAATGTGCTTTCAACTATCATAGGCCCTGTGCCAAAAAAGCATCAAATGGAAGCACTGAGTAAACACTTATTACGTATTATTACGCCTGAAAATTTTTATTACATATGAAAAAAGTGCATTCAGTGTGATCTTTCAGTCACATGCACACTGACGTTTTGGCTTTAGGCATAATAAACGTCTGGTTGCACTGAGTTATAGACATCCAGACAATGGCTATGTTTGAAATAACATACTGCCATATTACTTATTTCTGCAGTATGCATACTGAGCATAGTATGGATATTTTTGTATGCATTCCCAGATGACCTATTGCATTTGTCCAAGTGTGCAATATACTTCGTGTTTATTCCTTGTTTGTAAGTCGCTTTGGATTCATCTTGACCTTTCATTTCTGGTGAGGCTGATTAATTGGAAGTAATAACAGACACAAATAATATTACCATCTCTACTCATTATTTAATTGGACCACCAAGTATTAAGGCTTTAAAAAACTAAAAATAATTGGATTAAAAATGCAAAATAATAATTTTTATTTGATTAATAAAACGAACAGCACTCAATAAATGCAGTAAGATCATGTGATAATGATATTGCATATAATTGTCTAAAATGTTTATTGACGCACTACTTGACATTATTTAAAAAAAACATTAGCATACTAAAATATGTAGAATGCTAGTATTCCATCCTCAAAATAACCAAGAGACAATTAGCATCGCTCTATGGAGCTGCTCTGTGGAAACTGTGTGTATGTTTTAGAGAACGGATAAGCCCTCAGAAGATAATGAGACAGCTTGCGGTTATCCAAGAGACTCAAAGTGATGATGCAACACCGCACCCTGGATTCCTCAGCCTGAAAGCTCAAAGGCTTGCTGGGGGGATTTTATCGGATCAGATATGTCTTCCTCTCACCCTGTTATCCTCACTTCCTGTTTCCTTGTTGATTCCATACTTTGCTCCACATTTCAAGCCAAGTCATGCTTTATGTCGAGCATAAAGCAACTCTTCCTGTTTCTGTTCCTTAATGTAGAATAAAAAGAATGTCACAGGCCTTCCCATTTTTTCTTCTTACTTCTCCTTGAGCAAAAGACTTGTCTCTTTCAATGAAAGCCTCAACCTTTTTCTCAGTTAGAACTCCGGACAAACAAAAACCTGAAAAATCACATAAGTTATTTAGTCTAGGGTTCAATAATACATATACAACCATAATAATGATAATTTAAGAGATCCATCTACTGTAAAATGCATAAGTTTGTAGTAATTTTCATGGCCAGTCTACATGTCCAGGCATTAATCAGATCACAAAACTGCTCACCTAAAATCACTCTTCCAGAGTCAAGCCAGCCTATAAAATCCAGCCTTTATAGTTTAGAGCACTGGTTCTACTTTAAACTTAAAAGGATCATTGAGAGGATCTTTGTCTTCCAACTCCAAACTAATTTATTAGATTCAGCCACTACAATGGGCAACTTATTGAGTCATCAATTTAATCAGGTGTGTTACTTCAAACCATTCTTCTAATGAAGTCCCCTAAATCTGAATTTTCAAACCACAAAAAAGATCCTAAGAAAAAAAAAAGGTTGTTTTTTATTACTCTATGATGCTCATAATTTTGACAAAGCATGTCAATGCTGAATGCTTGCAACCAGTGTGAAAGGCATCCATAGGAATCCACTGTTTCTATAGAAATGTTCATGGACATAAACAATTACAAAGGAATTACAATGCTAGAGCACATGTTTGATCCAGAAGCATTCCCTGTAGCCACATTTCTATAACCCAGAACTGTCAAGCTAAAATGGAACAAATAAACAATGAAGTTGCATGATCAGATCCTTTGAATGCAACAACTTAAAAATGTTCTCAACGGACATCAAACATTTAACTGAAGTGACTTATCCAGACATGTACCATTATCCAGTGATGTGCGGTGATGTCTTAAAGAGGCTAGGTACTGAGTTATGAAAGCCAGATTACCTGATTTATTGTTTTAGCTAATAATACGTAATAACAGTGAACGTTACGCACAAGCGCGGCATATCAAGAAATGTATATGTATTTATATATGTTTTATATAATATATACGATTTTGTTAATATAGCTTCATTAGATATTATTATACAAAATTCAGTAGTCAAAACACAGAATATAACAGAACATAAGTTTAGTTTTTACAACATTATGTGCTTATTTTTGTATGTGCAATCTTCATCTTTATAACAGAAGATACAATACAACAATCTTCAATATACAGTAAATCTTCAAATGTGTAACAGATTGTCACCTTAAAAACAGTCATTGTGTGGTGGTGGTGCAGGTTATATTCAGCTTCCTTTGCTCTTCAAGTGCAAGGTCGATCTGAGATTTTCCAAAGGTTTTCAGTGTAATTTGACACTGGATGTGAGCTGACGACTTTTCATGCTTGGTTAAAGCTGCGGGCAGGTTGTTCAAATCACAATATCCCGCTGAAGTCCAAACAGTCTGACTGGTTGAAAAAAGCAGGCAGGGATAGCAGTACAGCCGCTGATTGTTAGCACAGCCACATAGCCAATCTTTTCTTACATATTTTTGGGCCCTTTTGCTGTACTAGTCCATCTAAGGCTGGCGTAGACCTCCCTCTTGTAATTAACTCATATTTGGAATTAAAATCGAGCTTGGAAAAATGTCTTAATGCCGTGATTATGGCCGGTGCTGTCATTTTGATTTTGAATTTGGCGGGGATTAGGCATGTACGCTAGCTGTGGTGTAATGACGTTAGCTACGCAAATGTCCAGGAATATCTCGATTTTAATTGGTCCATGTCTGATACGTAACGGAGATGATTACGGGCATAACATATTTACGTCAAAAGGCACAGCAAATTTGTGCTTTTTGCCGTACATGTTAAAGAATACAGGATTGAAGTGCACATGCGCAACATGGGTTTTCCGCTTGTCGTCTGCAATGAATGGACCGTAAAAGCACTGCTTATTCTACCATTTGTTTTTAGTTGATTATGCGTAACTGCTACATTTGTCATCATAACGTCTAAACAATTGGAATAACACACATATTGCATATATAAATCACAAGAATAAAAAGTAAAAATACAAATACAAGTTTATTATTTAATAAACATTTTATTTTTGAATTTTGGCAGGGTAGGCAGTGCCTAGTTTGCCTACCCAGACCGCACGTCAGTGCAATTATCATGATGACACGGAGTGTGATGAAAGTGTATCATAGTTTAGAGGTTTACAATTATTTCCTAAGCAGAAACGTCAGGAATATGTGATCACTCCCGTTATAATCAATTAAGCTATCAACCCTGCAAGTGTGTGACTTAACTAGCAGCTAACTTAACTAGTTATCAAACATACAAAAATTGTTTGGCAAAAATTAACAACAAATTTTGGCTTTATAAAGTTGGTAAAAAATGTTGTTCACCTACCAGAGATAAAAAAATTTGCTATATCCAACAGGCACTTTTTCAGCCATCTCGCATCACTGCTGCAGTCCATCCAAATAATGACAATCATGTTAACATTACCACTACTTCTAACGTGTTCTTCTGGTGGTGGCGGCGTAGTGGGCTAAAGCACATAACTGTTAATCAGAAGGTCACTGGTTCGAACCCCACAGCCTGGGGATTGTCCCAGTAATAAGTGCACTGTAAGTCGCTTTGGATAAAAGCGTCTGCCAAATGCGTAAATGTAAGAAAGAAAGTCATAGACAGATGGCATAAGGCTGTGTAAACAATAAGAGAATTTTCATTTTTGTGTGAATTACTTCTTTAAGTAGCATATTACTTTCATGGTAATTTATTATACCAATTAACACAATCTCTACATCAGGGGTCAGTATTATTAAAAAACGAACAATATTTATAAAAAATATTATTATTAAAAATGTCACAGTTTTATTCTATTACATTAACATTAATAAAGCTAATCAAGTTATTCGGCCAAATGTAGAGAGTGGTTTTCTTGTTTCCTTGTTAATGTTGTTGGATTAATAGCCTTTATATGACATAGCCTACTAGACAGTGCTCAATTCGGTTACATGTACACCTCAAGGCCAACATTTTAATGCAAATACGGTTTTTGCCCCACTGTAAATTAAATTTGGACATAAACGACTGCGTTTACATGAAATCCTCACCAAGACTGTATTGCCGGAATTCTAAAATGTATTTGATCATTTAGGCACACACCCGGATTAGTGCTCAAAGATTAGCCGCCTGTCAATCAAACAGCACGCAGCTACAGACATCAGGAAATAAAAAGTTAATCTTTTATATTTCATCTAGATCAACCAACCAGTGGTGCTCTTGCTATCGCGATTGATGTAATGAACACCCCTGTTCTAGATGTAGAACATAGGGTAAATATAGAAAACTACTCAAAAGTTTGATCGAGGACATCTCTCTTTTTTCCGACAGCCCTATTTATAACATTACATTAATCTCTCGCAGCAGCCCAATAATCTCAGTGATAGATAGTTCAATTACAGGCTATGTTATAGACACACAGAATCTAGTAAGCAGAAATATGAAATTTACCTTGATATGTTTCTTCAAATTAGAGACAGGATTAATGCTGTTATATGGCTTGAGCAAATTAAATTCACATGGCACAATCAAGCAATTGGCCTTTTTCACTGCGAAAAGCCCTTTCAGGTGTGGTCGAGATGTTAAGGTGTTGAAATGCGCTTGAGGCATCCTCTATAGTTGGCGCCAGATATGTAGCTGCTGTAAACGTTTTTTTTTTACATGTGATTTGATTTGTCACAAGACTCTCCCTAGCCAATCATGTTAATAGATACAAATAAAATCAGGACAGGGAAGTAGCGAACACAGACGGTGGCAAAATAGTGCAGTAACCGCGTTTCGTGTTGCGCTTGCTTTGTGTGGAGCACCCCGGGTCGCGATCTGTCTTCACGTTGTGCTGAGGTTCAGTCACTTTGGTCAAACTCTCGCACAGGTGTTTTGGCTTGTGTTGTCACCTGCTGTGTGCATCGCATGATGTTTGCCTCACAATGTATGCGGTTTCAATTATTCTTATTATTTTTTAATTCTTATTTTAATCTCTCCTATGTAAAGCACTTTGAATTACCATGGTGTATGAAATGTGCTATATAAATAAACTTGCCTTGCCTTGCATTGCTTTGTTGGATTTGCCATGCATTTTCTTGTCTTATCAGTTGGTTGGCATATTGCTTTATTGTCTTGAAGATGTGAACTCGTGCCATTTTGTTTTTTGTGAGAGCAAGTGGCTTTTTTGTTTCCGATTTGCCTCGTGTCTCTCTGTCCTGTGTCATACCCTCCTCCTTGTTTGCCCATTATCCATTAAATGGTCTCACCTGCCCTGCCTGTTAACCTGTTGATTTCTCTCCCTATGTTAGTCTCCTTGTGTGTGCTGTCCTGTGCCAGTTCGATCACTCTGCGTTTGGGTCTTGCCTCAAGTCTGCTAATCATGACATTCACAGTGCATCATGGGAGAGGGTGATCACTGCTGAATGCATTTGCCACATTTAGTTTTCCACGACACTCTGGTGGATTTTTCACTCCTGGATCATGGGTAGTTTAGATTTTCATCATAAATTCCACTATTAAATGCAATTATTTTTTGAATTACATTGAATTAACACAGACTGATGGTTTCATCAGAAACAAATACCAACAATTAACAACCTCAGATCTCACAGTAGGTCTGTTTTTAAAGGTTTATACGTTATCGTTGAGTTCGAATCCAGGGCGTACTGAGTGACTCCAGCCAGGTCTCCTAAGCAACCAAATTGGCCCAGTTGCTAGGGAGGGTAGAGACACACAGTCCTTGTGGTCGCTATAATGTGGTTTGCTCTCAGTGGGGCACGTGGGGAGTTGTGCATAGATGCTGTGGAGAATAGCGTGAAGCCTCCACACGCGCCATATCTTCACGGTAATGGACTCAAAAAGCCACGTGATAAGATGCGCAGGTTGACAGTCTCAGACGCGGAGGCAACTGGGATTTGTCCTCCGCCACCCGGATCGAGGCGAGTCGCTACGCCACCATGAGGACTTAAAACGTATTGGGAAATGGGCATTCCAACTTGATGAGATAAAAAAAATGTATTTGCCTATGGAAAAAATATATGGAATTTTCGCCTCAGGAACCAAACTGTTGCATTCTATTTAAAATTGTCATCAAGTCAGGTATTTGCACTGAAAAATCATGCATTAAATCTGTACAATAGTCAGTTCATAGCATTTTCATCACCCAACTTTTCCTTCTGCTCTGTCATAACATCCTGACATGAAAAATTGGGTAAGCTGTTAACAACGTATTATGTTCTTGCTGTGTAGGATGCACTCACTTGACAAAAGAGTGCTCTGCTACTGTGCTTAGTGGCCCCTTCCTCCATTTGGGCTGATTTGCAAAACATTCTCTGCAAATTGACCATGGAGGTGAGTCACAGGACCTAATCTTTCTTAAACTGCTGACCCACTGGGCTGCTAAAGGAGGAAGCATGGTGAACAAAAAGTCCTTTAATGAGCTGAAATCCCTGTGGACTAGCTCTCCCCTGGTGGGCTAAGCACGACTGTGCATCAGAAACTTACCCTACCAACAGCCTGTCCAACTCTCATGACATCACCCACCTTGAGCCTCTCTCTGGTGACATCACCTCGTACCCTGATTTAACTGGCTCTTTCCTTTTGACCTGGGATCGATCTTAAAGCCATTATGGGGATTTTCCATTAAAGACTTTTGGATAGGAGACCCCTGCTTCCTCTAGACTGAAGAATCATGTGGCATCTATAAATCAAGTGTAAACTTGAATGAACAGTTAAAAGAAGCTTGGATTTCATTCTTATGGGTCCCTGTCATCATTTAGATTTTTACCTTAAGTTTTTTCTTTTTATTTTGTTGCTATCCAATGTTTTGCATTCAAACATTCAGTGTTCATTTATGTGAAGGCCTAAGTATGGATAAGTATAAGTTGTGATGAGAGGTATCATGCTTTAACTTGTTTCAATATCTTTGGGGATTTTCAAGTTTTTGTGTTGAATTTTCTGGTTTTGTGCTGCCTGGGGAGTTAACTACAGTAACTACTGTAAGCCAGAAAATCTGTTTACGACAAGTCTTTCCCACTCATCATGGAATCTTCAAAACACTTGGGCTACAGCCCGCAATATTTCACACAAAAATTTAAAAGCTTACCATTCACACATACTCAGGGGCGAAAATTTCATCAAAATGTTGGGGGGGGACAATAAACATAACAAAAAGTTTTTTTTTGTTGTTGCCCCATTTGCATTTGTATTCTTTTATTTCTTAATCAATTATTTTAAGAATATATCATTATATTATTTACAATACACATTTTAATTATATTTTAGGGGGGACACCCCCCCCCCGCGATTTCTGCCTATGCACATACTGTATTGTGGACTAATTGCAATGTTTTTTCTATTCAAATAAAAAGACTAAAATTAGTCATAAATAATATCCTTTATTTTCTTTTTTTCCTAATTTTGTAAACATGTATCTCTGGTTCTGTTCACTCTACCTCATTTTTAAAAGTCTTATTTCATTTTACTAGATGGCAGCAAACACTAGTCTAAGTTTCAGTTCATGCACCACCCTCGTTATTTCATTGAATATCTCAGCCTCTGAGGGGACTAGAAGCTCCATCTCAAGCGCTATTCGGATGGGATAAGTATTCCTGACATATGTCTGTAAAGTAATTTATTACTGCTGACGTCTGTAATATTTACAGTTGTTTCTCATGGGATAAGCAATGTCTGTAAAAATCACAGAGATAGGTACACTTCTGTAACTCGTAACTGATCTATTAGAAAATGTATACTGTGCTGATTAATTATGCAGGAAATATTAACGATGAGAATATACTGTATCTGAGATTATTTGAAAAAAATTATTGAATATCTGTCTAAAAATACAACAGAACTGGCAACATTAAGATATGGAAAATCCCTTCACATTATGTAATTTTATTTGTCCCTCCATAATACATGTTCCAAAACACGGGGCTTGACACAATTTCCCACACTCCTCAAAAAAAACACACACACACACACACACACACACACACACACACACACACACATGTTGTGTTTCCATGTTTTATGGGGACTTTCCATAGACATAATGGTTTTTATACTGTACAAACTTTATATTCTATCCCCTAAACCTAACCCTACCCCTAAACCTAACCCTCACAGAAAACTTTCTGCATTTTTACATTTTCAAAAAACATAATTTAGTATAATTTATAAGCTGTTTTCCTCATGGGGACCGACAAAATGTCCCCACAAGGTCAAAAATTTCGGGTTTTACTATCCTTATGGGGACATTTGGTCCCCACAAAGTGATAAATACACGCTCACACACACACACACACACACACACACACACACACACACACACACACACACACACACACACACACTGCTCGTTTCTCTTTTACATGCATAACTAAACACTGGGCACAATAAAAAGCTTGAGAAAAACATGCATCAGTTCAAATGCATAAGCCAGCATTATCAAGTTGTGAAGCGCTTCATTTTCTGGTGTCTTCTTTTGACCAACATTCACTTTGAGAACTTAAGAAACAGAGATATTTAAATGACTCAAGAGCTTGAAAGTGACGATTTTCGGGCTTTTAACCAACATGTCAATTCACACAGGATTAATATTACCAGGGTTTATTTTTACAGGTTGTTTTAAAGTACCGTCAAGGGAACGCACACTCCGGAACAATTACTGACATGACCGATTCGCATGGAATTAAAGTTACTGAGAAGCTCTGGTAGTTATTACATTACAATCCATTACATTACCCCATATGAACAAATAATGTCCTAATATCGCTTAAGTGTCATTAGAAAGCTGAGATCCCTTTGCTATGATGTATAACATTGTATCATCAATAGCAGAAAACATATTTTTTCTGATAATATTTTTAGAATGCTTTTCCTGCTGGATATTTTGTTCTGGACATCTAAAATATAACATTGGATTATTCAGCCAAGCAAGCTCACAGAGAAGTAAAAACTGGCTCATGTTTTAAAAAACTTCCTAAGGAAAGAGCAGATATAATGTTTTTGTCTACATGGGGCTTACAACAGCAATAATCAGCGCATAAAAGAGACATCTGTATTATATAATTTACAGAAATCATATTTTACTTTGTGATACTTTTGAAAATCTTTTGAACTGTGGTATTAGGGCAACAAAATAAACTGTACGGTCACATTCCTGAGAATGAGAGCTTTCATTTGATATATGACTTGTCCATTTAGGCTACTGTAGGTGCTATATGAAATACTTTTTTCACATAAATATTTCTACCCATTACCTCTAGGGGCGCTAATTTGCTACTCGAATGTTCTGAAGCCTTATTTAGTTATTTTATGTATAAATGCAGAAGTGATGGTTATCTCTGAAATTTTCAGATTCTAAGCTTTCAAAGATATGCCTGACTTATGTACACAGGGACATGAACATTTTAAGCATACATTTCTTTCATGATTTAGCGAACCCTTTGTTTAAGGGGTTAACCGAACAGCCAGGTATCAAATGATTTAATATAGGAAGCTATTTAAAAAAAATTAGGTCAATGGGAGAATGTGTCTCATAAATAAGCATGGTTATTAACACAGGAGTGTGGATCCTTCAAGTGAGGTAATCTGATTATAACAAGCCAAGTATGTCTGTGGCTGATCACTTTGTTTTGGTCAGGACACTCTCAGTATTTTGAAAAATAGTGTCTGGCTTCAACTGGCACATCAAATCTCGCTGTGTTGCTATGATACAAACACACTTTATGAATGGTTTTCCCAGTGGTCAAAATAGACAAATACTGTATATCAAAGATTAACTTTTTTTTTTTACTGGTTAGTATATCTATCCCCAAACAGAGATTTTAAATTCTCTCGTTTGTAAGTGGTAAAAACAAAATCAATTTGACAACAGGAAAAGTGTAGCCTATGGAAGGGGATTTGGATGTTCTTGCAAATGGATTAAATGGCAGATAGGTAGGGAAATGAGAGTAAGAGGGGATTTACATACTAACACACTTCTGCCTTTAACCATCTTGTTAGGCAGTTCAGTGTCTGTGGTAACACAAAGGCAAGTCTAGTCAACTAAAGGTGTCAGATCATTATACTAAGTTCCCTTTTTGCTGCGATTGATGTCTGTGTTTACTCAGCAACATGCTGGAATTCTATTCAGCTTTAATTATGCAGACACGTTATTTAGAGTGTAACAAACACACCTCTGCGGTTTTGAACAGTCAAAATGTATAAACAGTGCTGCTTCTGCTCATATCGTGAGAATGCCACTATATCCTCAGCAAATATTACTTCCCACATAAACGTCCTTAAAACTGTCCCACTTAACCAGAAAAAAAGAGATTTTAAAAATACACCCTGAACCAGAGGCTGGTGTGCATGCCAATGCAATCCAGCTTAGCATCTTTGCGTATTATTACACGGGCTCTCTGCGCCTAAAAACTATAGCACGGTGAAATCATTCATTTTCTGGTCTGATGTCATCTCAGACTCTCCGTAATTGCTGGAGTCCGGCGTCTTGTGTCTATAATTGGTAAAGACACCACAAACTCCCTGAGAAGACACTGTAGGTGGGTACTTGGGTAACTGGTGGATTCATTATTTTGTATAAAATTAAAGCGAAGGACATCAAAAGGAAAACCATTTTTCAAGTCTCTTCTTTTTTTTTCTTCCTTTTTTCTTTGTGGTTCGAAAACAGACATTCTAGTTGTCTCTCTGCTGCTGTTGAGAACTGGTTGCAGTTAATGGGGTGCTTGCAGGGGTTAATGATAGATCTGTTTCCCAGAAACCTGCTGTAATTCAGCACATTTTAAGTGCATGCTGATAATTTTATATAATTTATGTAACCATAGAAACTTTGAACGTAGGTTATTAAGGGTGAAAACATCAGAAGAAGAAAGGAAGGAATTAATGCATAAAGGTAATTGAGAGGAAGTGATGTAGAATACCATTACAAATATTTGTGTACAGAACAGTTGCTGGTAGTCATGAAATGTTGCTGTCATGGTGAGTTTTATGGTGGAGGAAAACAACAAGTTTTTAAAATTAGTACCAAACATTTCAGTTTAGGACAGATGTCATCTTGGGTTATGCAAAACAGAATTACAGTGAGCATTATTCTGTAGCTTCTTGAACATAGTTTGCAGATTTGAAATCAAATAGGCCCAACATTGCACACATGTTCAGTGACACTGTTCTTACACGATGATGAAATGTGCAGTGTGATGAAAGTGTAGGCGTGTATATGAAAACCTCTATCACCCTCTTTGGAAGGAACCACTCCAAAATAGAGCCAAATAGTACCAAACACACAGCTAAATAACGCTTAGATCTTAAGGGAATATTTCTGGTTATATGCAACTTAATGTTTATTAATGTTCTGTTGATTACCACAGAAAATAATTTCTACTTGTGTCTCGGTTTGTAAAAAAAACTTTGGAAAATTCTGAGCTTCCAGTGTATTACTGTAAATATGTTTTCCATTCTTTTTTCCTTCTATTTTTAAAGTTCTTATTCATCTAACTACCTGCTCCACCCCAGGTTGCATGTTTGTATTACAAGTTAGCTCAATTTACATATATTTCAAAGCTCAAGGTTTTAAGAATGAGCATGCAAGAAATTTAATTTCGCATGTATTTGAACGACTGATGTAGAGACAACACAACATTAGCCAGATCAGTCTCCGATATTAACTTTTTTATTAAGGGCCAACATTTACCCCTGAATTGATTTTTCAGGGGTATTTTTACCTTTTGAGGTCATTTTTTTCTAAACATAAAAATGTCATCCTTGTAAAATAAAATACTTTCTCAATTCATTAAAATGCATTCCAATTAATCTAATTAGTATAATTGTTAACTATAAAATGTAATCAGCATCAAAATATTTTATGATGATCTAAGCAACTTAAAGGAATATACTGCATTTAGGGTTCAATACGACGGCATTTGAGGCATAATTTTGATTACCACAAACAATAATATTAACTCGTTCCTCCTTTTTTTGAAAATTCCATGGTAAGTGGAAAAGACTTGTCGTAAACAGATTTGAAGCTTACAGGAGTTACTGTAGTTACCTCCCCAGGCAGCACAAAAAGAGAGTTCAACCCCAAAACTTTAAAATCCCCAAAGATATTGAAATAATTGAAAACATCATGGTACCTCTCACCACAAATTATGCTTATCCATTCTTAGCCCTTCACAGAAATTAACTCTGACTGTTTGAATGTAAAACATTGGATAGCAACAAAATGAAAAGAAAAACTTGAGGTAAAATCTAAAAAGGTTATAGTAAGGCACTTACAACAGAAGTAAATGGGAATTGTTTTAGAGGGTTTAAAAGGGGAAAAATGTGAAGCTTATAGCACTTTCATTAAAAATAGTGTATTATTTGAGCAGTAAAGCGGTTTCAATTGTCGTTTTTATCACTGTTTTAGGGTTTACGGTGTTATGTCGTCATCAAAACAAAGTTGTAAAATTGGATGTATCTTTACACAGAAAAGATTAGTAAGTGAATTTATCACAATAAAATCATGTTAACATGCATATTGTTTCTCTTGTGGCAAATCTTTTAAAACAGTGATTTTTTTGTGTTTCTTTTTTTTTTTTTTTACGTTTTCAGATTGGTCACATTCACTTCTAATGTAACAGATTTTTGCCTCTTTTTTATTTATTTTTTTAAGATAAGGAGGGACAAGTCTAAATCCATTTTTGTCACCATCATGCCACAAATGCTGGCGACTGAGCCTAACTTGTATTGAACCCAGAATATTCCGTTAACTAGGCCTAGAGTAAAACATCAAATCAGATGATACAAACAAAACAGATTCATTACAGGGGCATTTTTGCCATGAGCCCCCATCAATTTCTGACCCGGAGCCAGATACTATTATGAAAAACGAATGCAAAAACAAAAGATTTACAAACTAACAATTTTTACTTCACAGCATTATTAATCATGCGCATAAATTTGGAGTCATTGCATATGGAAACATTGATATATGACACAGTGCTTCCATCTGCTGCTCAACAGATGTAACACATATGTAGTATTTAGTGTGACGTCCATTGAACAAACCTCCCAGCAGCACGATTCGATTTATTTTTTTTAATATGTAGTTAAAATGGCACAGATTAACTTTTTAGCACTGGCATAATACATTTGTATATTTTACGTTATACACCGTTACCTTCCATTTGTTAATGTATACGCTAGAAGTTGTTTGCTCACACTCACAATGCTGTTCCTAGTTTACATTGCGCAATGTCCTTAAATACAGACACAAATCAGAATGAACGTTACAGCTGTTCAAGCAAAGTTTGCAGCGAATATTCTCCTTAAAAGAGCACTATTAGACTCTTGAAATAAATAACTTAACTTTTTCGCTCCCTGGTAACGTCTATATTTAGGAGTCGTCATAATTCCAGACAGATTGATTGACAGCTACGACTGTCCCCCCAAGGTCCCGCCCCCCCTCGGCTGAACGGACCGTGCGAGAGCAACTTATGCTTGGGATCAAAACTTCATACATTTCGCTAACTTAAGATTTATATGACATAACATTGTAAACACGTCAAAGTTTTTAGTTATAGCGTACTTAATGCGTTCACAATGACACGAGAGGAGGACCTGTTGCGGATTGCTAAAAAGCTAGACAAGATGGTGTCTAGAAATAACATGGTGAGAACCTTATTTTGACGCAAAGCTTCACGCTGTTTGTTTGTTTGTGCGATCTTCCCACATGGTGCATTACGATAACTCTTTTAAGACTTTCTTTTTTATTTATCCACGCCTCTAATTTAGCATATTTTTTGTTGCAAAAGAGAAATCGAGATAGAGCGAGTAAAGTGTGTAATATGACTACAGACGCATGTGACAGAACAGGTGTTAGGCAGATTTACTCTTAGATTTATTATGGGGAGCACCATGAACGAAGAAAAACATGAGTCTTTATTGGCAGAGAGTTTGATGACATGTTGTATGCACATGTTTGTTGTTGTTTTTTTTACTTAGCACGTATGTTCCTTGTAGTAAATGGCACAAGGTCGTGGAGGCGCTGTGTATTTTGGCCGAGTGAAATGTTTTTGTACGCATGGGCACATCATTTCTTGGCTGAACATTCATTTTGCATTACCAGGATTGCATTCGTTGAGTTGATAACGACATTTATTCTAATGCCATCACTCATACGCATTTACCTCAGAAATGTACCTAAGAGAAACCGAAACAATATAGACCCCCAATATATAAAACACTCTTGTAAACGTTAAAAAGCATTTTTAAAGCATGAACATTCTAAAGATTTTACTATAGACTTCCAAATAGATAGTTACCACCACCAAAATCTTGCTGCTCCACCGAATTTACCTTTTATGCCGTTCTGCTCAACTGCAAAACCGCGCCAAACTGTGCCGGACAGTTACGTCAAGGCTTGACAGCCAATCAGCTGTGTAATAACGTTTCTTTGATTAATTAATTAGAGGCTGCACTGGTTGCTTGTGAAATGGCAGAGATAAAAAAAAGTCTTAATATTGAAGTAGATTTTATTTTATTATAAGAGAGTTACTATAGGAAAAGTAAATCGAGAAAAATTGTAAAATATTATGCCTACTTTAAGGTGCACTCAGTACATTTTTCCTTATTTAAATAGTTTAATTCCTAAATACATCAATTGTATTTTTGCAATATATGTAGAAAATCATGACCACTCACATTAAAATGAAGACTCCAGTCATATCAGAAACCTTATAAAAGCTGTTTTATTCTACATGGAGTGGGTCCGCACATGGGGGCTGCCATTTTAGAATCATGACCAGCCAAATACTACTCTCTTAATCTCCGTAATCGTACTGTTATTTGACACTTTCACTCACTGATTAAAGTTATCATGGGTGACTGTGAATACAAAATTTCCACAATGGCATCTGAAACTGAAAACTATTGATTTTAAATGATGCTTCATCCAAGCCGCTTGCTGTCAGTGTAAGTCCAAGATGACAAAAGTTACTGAGTGCTCCTTTATAAAAAAAGAAAAAAGAGATAGATGTACAGTCTCTTCAATGGGTTGAACAGTTGTTTGAAGCGTTTTTGGTTAGTTCCGGTGACAACAGAAATTTCAGTAGACAAAAAAACTCTAGAGAACATGAGTTCTGGAAAATTAGATGTGACCTAGGAGATTTTTAATAGCATTATTCAGTGCATTTAATTTAAGAGACCATAAGTCTTTCCCTCACAGACTCATTTTCATTCCTGACAAAAATCAAAGATGGTGCTACTGTGAAAAAGTTATCTATATAAAAAGGAATAAGGTTCTGCTGAAGTATGCAATACTCCCTCAAAACAAACTGAGCAATTTTCATAGTGCCACAAAAACACAGTGCTTACAGTTTAAAAAAAAACTATGATTGGCTTATTTAGTTGTCTCTGCATATTAAGCTGGAATAGGAGAAAGTATTTTAACTCGGACAAGTTATGTTCTTCAGCTTTAATATCAATCTCAACTGTCTGTAGGATGGAGCTCTTGACCTATTGAGAGAATTGGAAAATTTCAACATGACGCTGAAGCTACTTCAGGTATGTCTGCGGGATTTTATTGATATACTTTATTCATGCAGTGTGCGGAAATATAGCTGTAAAGCAGCCGCACATCAAAGGTAAGTAGCACAAAGAAAGAACCTTATACACACTGTGCAATCACACTGCATGTTGCCAGATAAAAAAGAGCTTCCTGGAGCAAAACATCTTGGAGCATTTTGTAAGCATTTCACTAGCAATGCTCCACGATGGAGTAATAGGGAGATAATTAAGATTAAAGATAATTTGCAATGTAACAGAGAGTTATATAATATAAATAAAAAAATATTGCAACAGAGAATTTGTCTAACAGTTAGGTTATGTAACGGATATGGCGTAAGTACATAAGTGTGTTCTGCTCGTCAACTTTGCCTTATCTCCGGCCTTTGTTTGCCTAACTTTTAAGATTTTATTTTTATTTTGTTCCAGGATACAAGAATTGGCATGTCTGTCAATGGAATAAGAAAACATTGTACAGATGAGGATGTTGTCAACTTGGCAAAGATTCTTATCAAAAGCTGGAAGAAGCTTTTAGGTAGGGGGAATGTTGGAAACTGAAAAAACTCCATATTGCAAGATGCTCTAAAATCAGACACAGATCAAATGTAGTCCAAATCTTATTCAAAATGCTTAAAGGTTCATAATGCATTGCATACATTATGACAATGGTATACATCCTGCCGTACAGTTGACTAGGATTTTAAAGTTACCCTGCAGTTTAATCAAATTTGCAAACTAATAATTTAAACCTTAACAAACTTATATTGCCTGCATTGGACTATGAAATAAAAGGAACTGTCTTTGTTATCATAAATTATTTGTCTATTGTGGTAGCATTGGGTTTACTAAGAGCATAGTATGTGATTTATGACATTGAATGAAGCATACATGGATTAAGAAAAAAAACATTATGAAAAAACGTAATGTTCGAATAGTTTCATAACATCTTTTCTTTTTCAGAATCAGCTCAAAAGTCTGAGAGGACAGATGAGATGAATAATGGCAATCATGTAAGCAAGCCATCAAGATCACCCAATAGGACTTCTCCTGAGAGAGAATCCAGGTATGTTTGCTAATGTCAGGGTCAAGCATGGAGGTATTCCAGACAGGTTGCAAGTGAATCTTTGAGAATCTCTTCACAGAAACAGATAAGAGGATGGCCTATCTTTTATAAAACCATTGATGCAGACGGTAAAGGAAGCAAGGATGTGTGGTTTGCATTATGAGGTATAACCTGTTTATCTTGTCAGTCCACGAAGGTCGGCAACAGAAATTAAACCAAACTTGAACTCAAACAAGAAACTCGATGAGAAACACAGAAGAGAGAAAAGAGATGCAGAGCTCAGGACAGAAAGACAAGAAAGTGACCACAAAAAAGAGAAACCGTTTCTTAACAATAAAAAGGACAGAGACAGGTGAGAAGCCCCTCTGATGTACAAGTAGTTGATCTCTAATCCCCCAAAACTGTCATAGTTTGAGAGCTTTTTGCATTCTGTTTAGGAAGGATTCATTGAACTGTGGTGTTCTCCCCTCCCCATTGCCATATTCTTCTCCACCGCCCAAGTCTCTTCCAGCAGGGGAAGTGAAAAGGGAGAGGTTAGGGCTTGTGCATGTGGTGGACGTATGTGCTGTTTTGAAATGACTGTGGATAGGAGGAAAGAAATAATGCAGCCATATTATTATAGTGAATGTTTAAGTGTTTCAAAAACATTTCTGATTATCTGAAAAAACATTATGAGTTTTTCTTGTCTCTAAAATGTTACAAATTAACATATGAATGCATTGACACTTGCTTGAATGTTTTACACTTAAAGTAATAGTTCACCTAAAAATTATAATTCTCTCATCATTTACTCACCCGTACCTGTCTCAAACTCATATGATGTTCTTTCTTCTTTGGAACATGAATGAAGATATTTTGATGTAGATATGATGTGAGTATATAAATACAATGCAAGTCAATGTGGTCAGCCCCTTCCAAGCTCCAAAAAGGACATAAAGCAACAAAGTGTAATCGAGCTTCAAATCATGATCGTGCCTTTGAGACTGCAGATGGCAAGATTTATAATGAAAATGTAGTTATATTTTGGTCTGTACTCACCCAAAAACAATCGTATTGCTTCAGAAGAAATGGATTAAACCACTTGAGTCATATGGATTACCTTGATGTTGGACCCCATTGACCAGCATTTTATCAAAATATCATCTTTTTATGAAGCCTGGTTTATACTTAACGCAGCCTCTTCTTCACGCACACAAAATGATGTAATTTCGGCAGTCACCTAGGCTTCACGAGGCTCCGTTTTGCGTGGTCATGAACATGAAAATGTTGTAACTCTTTGAGCGTTTCGCAAACAGTCCGTCAATCCAATTGGACAAATCTGAGGAAAGAGGCAGGGCAGATGTGCCTGTGCTTTTGAGGCAGAGAACAAAATACTGCTAATAATGTTAAAAGTACAATGTTTTCACAGAGAATGTTTACCTTTTGCAGCTTCTCATTTGTTCCTGTTCAGAAACATATGGAAGTTTATTAATCCACTACCTTTTGTACACTGAAAAAAAGGACTAAACAAAACATTAAAGTTTGGTTTCATTAATGTACACTGTACATGTATACTGAACCGCTCTTTTTTTATTATATACTGTGTAAAATAAAATATATATATATTTTATTAACGTGTGATTAAATGTAAAGTTCATACAAACATTTTGAATGTTAAAGTCGTCATCTTTTTCACTGCTGTTTCTTGGTGGATTACCTGATATTTTCTCTGCACTGCCATCTGTCGTTTAGAGAAGATTGCAACTGCTGTGTCAAGTTTAAATGCCTCGGGCCACTGAGAGCTGCACACGCAAGACACTCTGCTGTGCTAGGTGAAAGTATAAACAAGGCTTAGGGGCGAGTAAATGATGAGAGATGTATAATTGTTGGGGGAACTATTCATAAAACTTTAGTTCTATACTTCAGTAACTTATGAGTCGGTGTGGTTCTTCTGTATGTGGGTATAAATACAGAGTAGCATGATTAATTTTTACTTTTGTTTAGGAGAGATGCTCCTGTTGATTTTTTCCCCCCTGCTTCGATCAATTCCCACCCTTTAAGACGTTCATCTACAGATGTAAAGAAAGAGAGGTTAGAGCTTGTTTGAGATTCTGCATGCTTCGACATAGTCAACATTTTTTCTTCGTGTTAGTAAAGAATGTGCCATTCTAGTGCAAAATATTTATTTAATTCTCTTAAATCATTATAGCTTGGGCCTGAAATAATCTGTTGATTATATCTTAGGCTTCTCACGTTGGTCATAATATATGGCTTCTGAAATGCATAATTTTGAGTAGTTCTAAATGCTGGTTGTGGATTTTTATCATTTCTTGTACAGAAAAAACACTCTGGGTTCTTTACATTCTCCTCCTCTTCAATCTCATCCTCCTAAACATCCCTCCATGGAAGAAAAAAAAGAAAGGTTAGATGTTGTTGCGGTGCATTCAGTGTATGGCATGAATACTTCAAGAGCTTGTTGATGAACTCGCAATATAAACATTTGTGAAATTTGTAATTTTTTTATGCAGGAGAGATGCACCTGATCTTCCTTCTCCTATTCATCATCACCGATCTCCTCCTCCTTTTCCAATCCCTAAGCGTTCATTAGAGGTGAAAAAAGAAAGGTCAGGGAGTACTAAGTAGAATATGTTCAATTAAAGATGCACTCAGTAATGTTTTTTGTTGTGCTGGCAGTCCTTGTGGACTTTTACTGAGCAGCATGTATGCAACAGCATTTAAAAGGAGAAGTTCTGGTTATTGATGCTGTTGAAAAACTGCGCTATTCACAGTCAGCCATGACTGATTTCTTACATGAGCAAAATTGTCCAATATTAGGCAGGGTTATTGAGATAAAGGTAGTAGTATTCAGTTGGTCATGTGATCTCAACATGACAAAGCCCAGCTCAATGTTAAATTAAACAGCTTTTATTAGTGTACTGGCATCACACTCTCACAGCTAAAGCATCAAGATTCGTGCAACTTTTCTAAATTTGGCTAATTCGTATGATATCGTGCGACTGCACTCGTTTGAATTCCTACGACTTTCACTACAGTAAATAATGTTGCTGGACATTGTTTCCATCTAATATATACAACAGCTTCCTATCATGTTTACACACTATTGATCGGTCAGGTTTAGATAAGGGGTTTGGGTGCGGGCATAATATCAATAAGTATGCCCTTAACGTCTCGTGCTTGGAACTTGTGCTTACTTCCACATTAGACATCCGGGAATTTCCACGTGAAGTCGAACGAGTTTATGCGAACAACATCGTGGGAGACCATACAAAATAGTACATTTACAACTTGTAAATGATGTACCTATTTTAATGAGATCAGGTTGGTACTGACAAGAATCTTTTCTCATGTGAGTGGATGTCATATTAAACATATTTTTCAAAAGTACTACCTTTTATTTTAATGTGGAAATATTACTGAGTGCACCTTTAACATTTGTAGTAAGCACTTTCTTTAAATACAGGGCTAACATGGGGGGGGGTCGCCATATATTTATTTTCACAGAAGAGAGGCGCCAGAAATGTTACCTCCTACTGCTCTTCACCATTCACAGTCTCACCATTCTCCTCCTCCTAAATGTCCATCATTAGAGGTGCCCAAAGAAAGGTCAGAGTGCCTTTCAGTTGGCAGTTTATAGACCTCGTGTGTTTGTTTTTTTAATGAATGGAAGAGCACAGTATAATATGATATTATTGTAGTTTTGTTTTATTTTTACAAATAAGAGTATAAACAGTGGCTATAAATGATTTAGTATTCATCTGTGTAAAGAAATGTAAACAATAATTTTGAATTGATTAGAACTAGCATTCCAATTGATTTTTCTTTGTTCCCCTTTAATGCCACAAACAAATTGTATATTTGTTGCCTAGGACGAGAAAAGCTCCTGATCCAAATGCCCCTCTTCCTCCTTTACCCTTTCGTCTACATCCTCCTCAGAAACAAGAAATTAAGAAAGAGAGGTCAGGGCTCGGTGTGTTGTCTCTCTGAGTAAACAAAGTACTTACAGTTATCTGAGAATCAGTGATACCTGAGACACACTTAAGGATTCATTTTAGCATAATTACTGGTTAAACAGGGCTTAATCATTTTAAATGATAAATGAACAATGGATATTTTATAATTGTAATCTATTTTTACCAGTAGTTTCTGCTTAACAACTATGTTAATATGCCTAGAAATCCTATGATAATCCTATTATAATATGAGAAAAACATTTTACCTTACATACTTTGAATGTAACACAAACATAAACTAATTTTTTCTCATAAATAATTTTAGAATTTCTTTGCTTAGAAAAGAAACAGAGGATCCCAGTGCTCCTATCCCTCCTGTTCCTCTTCATCTTCAACCTCCTACTCCTACAAAACGCCCTTCTTTAGACATGAAAAAAGACAAAGAGAGGTTAGGGTCATGTAAACTGATAAGCATGTTGATATTAAAAGCTGAATGCCTGTTGATTGTTTTCTTTGACTAATAATCTAAAGAATAAGATAATTGTTTTACTGTAGAAAAGACACATCAGACTCAAAGCGACGGACCTCCGAACACAATGAGAAAAACAGGTCTGAAGCATGATTAATTCCCTTGGAAGAGACCATTATTGACTAAAACTAAACTTGAATTTTCTGTTTAAAACTAAAACGTGCTCTCATCTTGTCTGTGCATGTAATGTTGTGAATTAGCATAAGTATAGGATAATGTACAGTCAGGGTGATCTGGACCCCACAGCAAAGTAGATTTACTTGCGAATTGAGGTAATTGACTTTAAACATTGATTTTAAAAATAGAAATAGACCTCAAATATTACAAAAGTATTACAAAATTATTACAAAATACACAAAACTAGCACACTGTTGGAGATGGAGGCTGGCAGCAAGGTCAGAAATTAATGGTGGCAAAAATGCCACCGAAATTGTAAAAAAGGCCCTTGAAATTCATAATGACAATATGACAACCAAGACATTATACGATCTGCATATTTATTGTATTCCACTCTTTTGCATAGAAAGTGTATTGTTTATTTAAACTGTGTTTTCATTCCAGCTATAGCTACAGAATACTGTTATATTCTAAAATAAACACTTTAAACAACTAACTTAAACCACTGGAAGAATATAGACAAACCATATATTATCATAAATGTCTATTTATTGGCAGCACATTTCATCTGTCCTAATAAATCCTTTTTTTGTTCTCTATTTATTAAGCAATTTTATAAAACATTAAATCGACCATTTTGCAACTTCTATAGTTTTAAGTCATATGTTACATGACAAAAACCTTATACTGCAATAAATGTCACATCTAGCTTGGTCATTATTTCATATGATGTTTCTCTGCTTCTGTCATTAACTTAAGCTTGAACACTCTAAACCCTAATAAGTTAACAGAACTCAAATCATTTGAGGCAATCAGTTACATCAAAGTTTTTATAACAATAACTCCCAAGTTAATTGTACTTTCAGACTTTGATTATTTACTACACATGCAAGTTAATTGCTCTTAACTTTAAATATTGAGTAAGCTAACTCCTACATTTTAATGGTACTTAACTTTCAAAAATTGAACTCTTTGTCTAAATTAAAAATTACCCTGTAATTTCAACTTAAATACTTAAAATAGAGGCAACCCCAACTAAATTAGACATGTAAAATTACCTTAAATTGATCTCTTTGTGGCAGGGCGGGGCCGGGTCCTACACCTCCGGGTTTCCGGCACCAGTGTAAAGGGATCAATGGAAAAGAGGAGGCGAAAACCGGCTTGACGATACAAATAATAGTTTCATTTTAAACTTAAACAAAAGACAAACACACACATATGACAGACAGGTCCGTTAACGATCTCTCTCTCCCGCACGATCCTCTGCAGTCAACCTTTATCCCTCTCGGGAGGCTTGATTAGCTTAATATGGGACCGGGTGTGTAGGATCACGACCCGGCCCTGCCCTCCGCCCTGCCACATTCTTACTATTATAATCTAGCTAGTACAGTTAATGCCAGCATGCTGAACGCATACTAATTGGAAACACTATATTTTGATGAGCACAGTAATTGTCCCATGAGGAAAGCAAAAGAACATTCTTAACTTGTACCGGTCCTCAACCTAAGCTCAGGCTCCATTCACCATAATGGTAACGAGTAACTCTTCTAAATAATACAACAAAACATTAAACACTTACAATTCTCCTCCTCTAAACACCAGGGTTTACAGTGAGTGTTTCTTAATAATGTGTTAAGCAACATTAGTGTTTTCCCCGAAAAAGACAACAAAGCATATCCATCATTTTGTGAACTGCTGTGCATGACTATAAAGCTATGAAGATAAAAAAGACAACAATATTATAAAGACAGTACATCTTCAGTTACTTATTAATCCAGCCCATTTTTCTCCTTGTTGAACTAAATGACCAAACTAAACATATGACATGCCTTCTCATCTTGTTCAGTCGGTTACCAGATCCTGCTGGTCCTCGCTCGTTAACGAACAAGATAACGGGGAGTTAGGGTATATGTTATATACTGTAGTAAATTAATCAGTTATGAGAGATCACAAAATATAATGTTAACAAATGCTACAATTTACTTAATAATACTAATATGTTAATGAATCTGGATATGGTAAATCACCTACATTTTATAGTAAAATTGTATTAATACAATAAAAACATGCCTGTCGACACCGTTACTGAAATATTCCCAAATGAAAATATATCGAATCAAATAAAAAATTAAATCTAATCTTAAATTGGGAAATCATTGCCAATACCAGCCCTCGAAGTATTAGGTGACATTGATTTAATTTGATTGCTAAACGCCTACAGTATCATAAACTGGTAACACAGAGTAATTTTACAATTTTAGAAAAAACAGCCCTTACAAAGGAAATAAATGCACTGGAAGTATATTGGCCCCAAATGGAAATGTTAATTCCTCACCCTGGTTGGCAGGGACAATGATCAAATAAACTACATTTTTGAAAAATATTTGTCTTTAGTGTGCCGTGAGTGACCAGTCAGAATCAAGTAATACAGAGAGCCAAGTAATAATGCCTTCTAGTCATCCACTATGATGGAAAATGCCACTTTTGGGTGTTAATATAATTTCGGTGAATGAATTTGCATGGCTTGTGGTCATGGTTGGGAGGGTTACTTTTGAAATGTATTCCACTACAGATTACAGAATACATGCTGTGAAATGTAATTTGTAACATATTCCGTTAGATTACTTAAGGCCAGTAACATATTCTAAATACTTTGGATTACTTCTTCAGCACTGGTAGATTTTTTCACTTGTTTTGACTATAAAAATCTCTACCAGTGCAGAAAAACAAAATACATGTTAAAAATACATTCTCTAAAAAACCTAAATATCTTATGCAGTGCTGTTTCTGAAACAAGATAAATCAAATGTATCTTGTTTTAAGGATTTTTAGATATTTTACAGGAAAACAATACAAAAATTATTATCAAGAATATGATTTTTGCCCTAATATCAAAGGTCTTACTAGAAAAAAAAAATTATGATACAAAGTGAATGTTCTTGATAAAAAAAATATGATCGTGCCTGGTAACATGTGCATGTAAAATGGCTATAAATAGCATTTTAGCTTAGCGTAAAGCTGACAATTTACACAAGCTTTATTTCTATTTCTTCTTCTCCAAACTTACTTCTCTGTCTGCTCATATGAATGTAACACATCATAAGAAAGTTTCACCGCTGTTCAAATGCACTTTGGATTGCATCATTTAGATGTATAAATGTTTTCCATCTGAAAGGACTAAATATTAAATTAAACAAATGACAATAAAATGCAAAGTAATCTGTTCAGTAATCTAAATACTTTTTTAATGTAACTGTATTCTAAATACACATTATTTAAATTGTAACTGTAGTGGAATACAGTTGCTTATATTTTGTATTTTTAAATACATCTTCCCGTTACATGTATTTTGTTACTGCCCAACCCTGCTTGTGGTGATGATGATTTGAAGATGATGATTGGTTGTCATCCCATAGCACTCAGACAATGTTTATTTTGCAGAAAAGACACAAGAGAGAGTAAACAACTCAAAAGGCCAGCAATGAAGATCACGATTGAGAGGTTGGGATAGTTGTGTTCTGAAACAGAAAGGCAGAGGGCAGCAACAGTGCATTGATTAGTCTGGTTTTGTTTAAGGAGATTAAGGATGGTGGTGAATGTGATTTGCATATTCAATAAAATGATACAAAATGTAATCTTTCACCCCTTATCTGCTTGTATTTCTAGAAAGGATTCCACAAATTCCAAAAAAATGCCTCCAAGAAAGCCAAGCCTGGAAGGATGGAGAGACAGGTCTGCTCACATATTGATCATAAACAGAATTGGATTTCAGTCCAAAAAATAATACCCTTAGCATTCAGGGGTGTTTAAAAACAACAACAACAAAAAAAACATATTTTTAAACTATCTTTTTCTCTTTTACTGCAGTAAGGACTCTACCGATTCAAAGTCAGGTCATCACATTTTAAAACGGCAATCAAGTGAAACTAAATTGGAGAGGTAACCTGTAATATTAATGTGACTGACCTTGCCAATGCAATTTAATTGTAATTAATATTAAAATGTAGTTAACTTAAAACTTACAGATCCTTTTACAAAGAGTTACAGGGTTTTGATAAAAGTCTAATGTGTGTGTGTGTGTGTGTGTGTGTGTGTATACTGTATATACTGTATATATATATATATATATATATATATATATATATATATATATATATATATACACACACACACACAGACACATATAAAATCACAGAATGTTTACTATGAAATATTATCTCTTATTTCTCTAGAAGAGATTCTACTAGCTCAAAGTCTGGCAGCTCACCTCAGGCCAAGAAATCTAGTGAAAGGCAAGAACTATATTTACTGTAACCGCAAATGGCTGTCACCAGTACATAATATGGCTTTATTATTCTTAAGGGAGTTCTTTGAAAATTGTGTCATTACGTTTTCACTCTGAATCCTTTGGATAGTCTCAAAGCCTCTTACAAATTCTGCCTGCTTGTGTCTATGTTGAAATATACCAACATCATTAAAATTATGAAACTGTAAATTATGAAACTAAACTTGTTTCATAAACAGCAGTGGATGATGAATAGTGCATTTGGGATATACAACATTTGGGTCACAGACTTCCATGATATGGTGATTCATTTCAATGATGTATTCAAACACAAACGTAATAGAACAAGTTGTTACCTCACATTTACTACATTTGCTTATACTTAGTGTTAGGGATTTGAACAAAACCCTAAGCCTAAGTATTCTTCTTTGGAGCATAAATTGTCCCATACAATTTGTGCTACTGACATGAATGAAACCTCAAATCATGTGACGAGAGGAGAGGTGCGCTATTACTTTTCTAAATGATCAGACATGCAATTTTGTTGGATGCAAAAATGGGCAAAAGTTACAAAAAGTTACATTTTCAGATAGTCATTGCTCATTTCAGAAATAAAGATTCCTGCATCTTGTTTTCTCTATATAGCAAGAGTAAACCAGAGACCCCGAAGACACCGACAACACCTACTAGCCCTCTGTCCCCGTCGTTTAGCTCTAGTGGGGGTTCTTTATCACCTCACCTGCAAACTGGGGATTCCATCAGGGACAAATGCATTGAAATGCTGGCTGCTGCACTACGTACAGATGGTACGCAAAGGAACATAGACAAACACCCACACAGACGTACTGAAAATATATTGTAATGATGCTCATTTTGCTAAGATGCTTCCATCAGTATAGTAAACAACATGATTCTGTCTTCTCCTCTCAGATGACTATAAAGACTACGGGACAAACTGTGAGGCCATGGCGGCAGAAATCGAAGATCATATCCTTTTTACTTATTTTTCAAATACTTAATACTGATTACTCATTGGCTAATTAGAACTCAGTGTTGTAAGCATCATATAATTAAAAAGGTAGGCATATTTGTAATTGAACTGCCATCTCCTTAACTTTCCTTCTCCTACATATATACCAGGAGATAAAAGCTTCTGACATGAAATACAAAAATAGAGTCCGCAGCCGCATAAGTAACCTGAAGGATCCTAAGAATCCCAATTTGCGTAAAAATGTCTTAGCTGGAGCCATCGAGTTGAGCCGCATAGCCAGCATGACTGCCGAGGTAGAGTGCAAAGACGTACAGTTTAGATGACACGTTGTTTAGTGAAAGATTTCTTGACAGCACACTCTTGCTTTTGTGAATATCTCACTATTCACTATTCTGAATTTCAAATGATGTGTTAGCAAAAGTGTTGTCTGCTGCCCAGAAAGACATGACCACTTTGTACTTGCTGTTGTAGGAGATGGCCAGTGATGAGCTGAAACAGTTGAGGAATGTGTTGACCCAAGAGGCCATCAGAGAACATCAGATGGCAAAGACTGGTGGAACTACAACAGACCTGCTGCAGTGTGGCAAATGCAGGAAGAAAAATTGTACCTACAACCAGGTATATAAGTGAAACTTTATTTTGTATTATTAACAGATGTAGATATCTAAAGTGTAGTCCTAGTTTTGCTTTAACCCTTTTAAGCTCGGATGGGCCTGCCGTTGAGTATATCTGTACATTTTGTATCTCCCTTATCTGACACACCCAGTTCAGATTGTATAATCTCTACAAATTAGATAATGAGTTGAATCAGGTGTATTTGATTAGGGAGATATCCAAAATGTGTAGTGCTTAGAAGCTGTACTTTACAATGCAGACCTAAACTGAACAAGTGCTTTGAAATCAAAATCAGAAGTGTTCCATTTTGATAATTTAGTAATTTGATAATTTAGTAATTGTGGACTAGGGAGTGCAGCCAAGCTGCTGACCCTGTGCTTCTTGGCTTGTTTGCTCATCCTTTTTGTCAATTTGTTGTTTTGGGCCATTTGATTTTTATCTGGGAAAACATTGCAGCTCTCTGTAACAGTGGTGTTAGTGCACCTGTGCAGACTTATCTGTGCAGGATTTCTCACTCTCGATAAGAGAGTTCTTGCCCCCCCACGGTGAACCACATAAATTTGGATGGATATTCCCCGTCTATATTAAACCAGGAGGAGGAAAGTAAGAGGAGATGATATAAATAAGGTACCAAGAAATGGGGTTCGAGAGGTGGCGTTAAAATAGACTTGCCATCCACTCCCCATAATAACTCCTTGAATGTCCACTCTTTAAACAATAAACTTGATGAATTAATAGTACAAAAAAAAACAGTGGATCTATTTAGAAGTAGCAGTCTTATACAGTATGTTTAACATAAACTTGGTTGACTGAGACCAATTGCAATGTCAACCTCGAGGTATATACTGTTATCAGAGCAGACTGTGATAAAAGGACAGTGGGAAAATCAATTGGTGGAAGACTTTGTTTATACCTGGATAATACTTTGGCAACACATTACAAAATAATGGAAAAAAATCTGTACTCGGGACTACAAGATTATTTCAGTTGCAATCAGACCTTTTTATCTACCCCACGAGTTTGGACAGATTACAGTGATTCTTGCCTATTGGCTGGGACCAAATAACAGTGAAGCGGCTGAGAAAATCATGAGCTGTTTCAACGATGCAGTTGGGAGGTCTGTCTGTTTGTGCTTGGAGACTTTAATAACTGACTTGTCTGCACATCTTCCATCTCTACAGCAATATATTACCTCTCCCACTCAACACGAATTCTGGATAAGTGTTTTGGGAACCTAACTGATACCTATATAAAGCAGTGTGCAGGCCTGTTCTAGACAAATCGGACCATTGTGTTATTTGACTTAAAACCTTAATAACTGTGCAACATTGTTTCTCAGAAAAAAAAGAATAAAATAACTTAATTTTTGTTTCTACACTTCAGACTGGCAGGTGTTATTTGACTCATGCCCTGATGTACATGAACTTACAGATGTTGTTACATCATACATAAAGTTTTGTGAAGATATGATAATACCTGTAAAAATGGTTGCCATTTTCACGGATAATAAGCCATGGCAAACAAAAGATTTGAAGATGTGTCTAAATGAAAAGAAGTCTGCTTTTATGACAGGAAATAATTATATGGTCAGGGAGAAAAAGAAGGAATTTCGGTCTAAAATATGGATGGCTAAACTAGATTTAAAAAATTAAATAGAGTGTACGTTTTTTGGGGGGAATATAAAACAGGCTTGGGAAGGATAAAATACAATGACGGGGAAAGAAATGGCAAGACAGAATATGCAAAATGTTGATTGTGCAAATTTTGTTAATTAATTAAACAGTTTTTATGGCAGATTTGATTCCATAGATGCTAAAAGGGAAAGTGAAAAGTTCTCGAGGAAATATCTACATGCCCTGCAGTTCATTTGTCAGAAAATGAGGTAGCTGAGAGCTTGGCCCATAGTAAAATTAATAAAACCCTAGGCCCTAATGTACTAAGGGATAAGGTGTTTAAGCTGTAGTTATGAGCTTAAAGGACCTTTCACCCAGCTATTTCAACTATTGCTTAATGTTCAAACTGTACCAAATATGTGGAAGGTATCCACAGTAATACCTATTCCCAAAATATCAGGGGCAAGATTACTGGAGGATTTTAGACCAGTTGTTCTGACTTCAGTGTTGGCTAAATGTATGGAAAGGGTTTTGAGTAAGCATTTGATGTCATCAGTTTGCAAAGTTCTAGATCCCTTACAATTTGCATACCACACAGGGGGACAGATGATGCCACACTTATATTTAGTGATTGTATAGCTAAGCACATACAATATTCAAATTCTTATGTACAGGCTCTTCTTATTGACTTTAGCTTGGCTTTTAATACAATGCAGGTGCATACACTTTTATCACGTTTGTGTAATTTGAATGTAAATTTTTATTTGATACATTGGATCAAAGAGTTTTTATGAATGTTATGTTCTCTAATGAAATAGCCTTAAATATAGGGGCACCTCAAGGTTGTGTATTGTCACCTGTTTTGTTTTCAGTATATACCAGTGAGTTACAGACTCAGAATCAAACAGTTAGATTAATCAAGTATGCTTAATATGTTAAGACTCTTGAGGAATGGTGTCAATCAAATGCATTGCATATACATGTAAAGAAAACCAAGGAACTGATTTTTTATGTTAAATTGGATGAACAGCAATTGATGAGAAGAACAGTACTTAGTGGACAGGTCGTAGAGATTGCTGAGAGTTTTAAATATTTGGGTACATACATTGACACAACGTTGGATTATTGTGTGAATACAGACAATATTTGTAAGAAAGCAAGCCAAAGATTGCACCTCTTGGGAAGATTAACAGGATTTAATGTTGACCAATCAATCTTGGAAATGGTTTAGAGAAGTAATGTGGAGAGTGGAACATGGGACTAAGGAGCAAGAATAAGTTAGCTTGAATTGTTAGAATAGCATGCAATATAATCGAGATGCAGCAGCTCCAATTGAACAGCCTGTATTAATATGCAGTGCTCAGAAGAGCAAGGATAATTATATCCAATTCTACACATCCATTGCATGCCGAATTTGCCATCAGGAAGGCAGTACAAGGTTCCAAAATTTGTAAAAAGGGTTTATAAGAATTATTTCGTACCTATGGCCATTAGACTACTCAATGGAGGAGTGTAATGATTGTTTGTTCTATTTTTATTTTGTTATGCAGTTGTGATCATTTATGAATGATATTGTTTTTGCGCATTACTATATATTATTTTTAATTTGGTCTCATGCTAATCTTGTGTGTGATTATTGTTTGTTTTTGTATTGTGGTGAGAATCCAAAGGAAATTTTCCATGTCAGTGGAAAATAAAGTAATAATTTTGCTCTATATATAAATTATAATTGGTAAAAACATCAACGGATGAAATAGCCATGTGTCATGTGTCATTGGAAAGCTCTCAAATAGTAGAATATAATCAGCCTATGTTTTACTCGCATTCAAAAATGTAGAGCATAATAGCTAAGTAAATGTCTTTGACAAACATGTTACATGTACTGTAAGCAGGTGTTGCTTATAAGTGTTTTTCTTATAACTTGATGAAAAATAAACAGAACATAAAATATCACATACCAGTACTTAGAGAAGGGGATTTCCATTCAAATTAGCCCACACAAACTATAATCGAATGCATAGATCATTAGATAATCCACATGAAGCACAATGTGCACACACACAGCACATAATGTGCGATCTGTCTAAAAACATGCTAGCTTTACTGGATCAGATGACTTCATTGATAATTATGTAGTATGTTGTCCAGCGCCATGGAGCGCTAAACCAATCATATTAGGACTCATATCGCTGCAACCAAAGTGGAAGTCATACAAATATGGGCAGAGAGGATCATTTACTCTAATTACATATGGCCACCAGGAGATGGCGCCAAGTACATGACACATAATAAATGATGGCTCAATGGAACGAAATGAGATCTCATTACTTACAGTATGTCTACATGCATTGGAGAGAGAGCATACTTTTAGTCATTGTTGTATTTGCATGTGTAATTAGTTCTTATGTAAATTATTATGTTTTATTTGTTTGGAGAGACTTTTGGACACTTGGAAACATTTTTGGACACTATGATCAATTATATTTGTAATGCTATATCTTTTGATTGCTTTGTCATTTCTACAATCAAATTTGACTTGACATGATTGGGAACAAAACAAAAGCAGATTTTACAAGCTACTTTATTTACACTGAGATATATAATGTCACATTTTTGCTCTTTTTGTGGTTTTTCACCAGTTTTTTAGGCTGAAAGACTATAACAATTTATCATAATTTATATCATTAAATTCTTTTGGAAATTCTTTAAAATTATATCAAACAAATAATCCTCTTTGTTTTTTGTTGTTATTTTGTTTTTTTGTTATAAGCCTTTAATTTAGGCATGCCACTGAAACAGTAAATCTTTGAAAACACCTTAAGAGCTTAAAGGGTTAAAGTCTGTTTTTAAAAAGTTCTTGTAAGAAGTTTTCATTTTGTTTCTCTCATGAAAGCTTTGAAAGTGAGAGCCCTTTGGACTAGGTTTATAAAATGAAGCCTCCTACAAAAGCTTTCAATCTAGAACCATCAATTGAGCAATTCATTTAAAACAATTGAACCTGATCAGATAAAAATAACAATGCTTGTGAATTCTTGCTGCCCTTATTTTTTAATTGGCTTTTGATTGTTTTCTTTACTTTTGAAAATACATATACTGAGTAATATTTGCCCTTCACAGGTGCAAACCCGGAGTGCTGATGAACCAATGACCACCTTTGTGTTGTGCAATGAATGTGGTAATCGCTGGAAGGTCAGAAAAATATGTTTTGGCTTCTTATGTATTCATAATTATATTATTTTTATATGCAATTAGTTAATATAGAATAATGCAAGTAACACATGTGTCTTTCAATATTTTCTTTCTAGTTTTGCTAACTTGTGATAAGAGCTCCAACAACAGTGACCACACTCAACATTGTCCTATTTTTTATTTTATAATTTTTTATTTGGAAGAGAGAGTAATGTGTGATTTTGCAAGCAAATGGCCCTGAATTTATATGTAATTAATTCCTAAACTTTTATTGAGGTACACCACATAATAAATGGGGTGTGCTATGTATTCATAATTAAAATGAAGGTTTATTACCTGGGAAATCTGTTAAAATTCTACACTTTTATACTGTTTTATGGAATTTCTGAGTACTCTTCAAAAAAATTATAAATATAATTCACTTAAACTGAATGTTCAGTTTATTGCACAGAAATGAAAGGGATATTTCACCCCAAAATGAAAAATGTCTCATTATTTACTCACCCTCGTGCCATCCCACATATATATGACTTTTTTTTCCTCTGCTGAAAACAAACAAAGATTTTTTTGAATATCTCAGCTCTGTAGGTTCACACAATGCAAGTGAATGGTGATCAGGACTTTGGAGCTCCAAAAAGCAAATAATGGCAGCATAAAAGTAATCCATACAAATCCAGTGGTTTAATCAATGTCTTCTGAAGTGATCCAGTTGTTTTTGGATAAGAACAAACCAAAATATAACTGTATTTTTACTGTATTCTTGCATTGCAGTCTCTAGGCACAATCATACACTTCCCAGTGCTTGACACATGCGCAGGTTGCTAGATGGCACTAGGAAGTGTAATTGAGCTTGAAATCATGATCACCAAGGAAATTTTGTCAAGATATACAGTGAAAAAGGAGTTACATTTTGGTCGGTTCTCACCCAAAACTAACTAGATTGCTTTAGCCACTGGAGTCTAATAGATTATATTATGCTGACTTTATCTGCTTTTTGTAGCTTAGAAATTCTTATGGGCCTACAGAGCTGAGATATTATTCTAAAAATCTTTGTTTGTGTGCTGCTGAAGAAAAATAGTCATACACATCTTGGATGACATGAGAGAATAATTTTTTTTTGGGTGAACTATACCTTTAACAATCTACACGGGCGCAGGTCAGTTAAGAAAGAAAGGATGCAATGTACATTTAAAATAAAGGACTATATGAAGAAAATCCTAATCTCTCTCTGACAGATGTAGCAGCTTAGTAGTAAAACTCATAAATACTTTCTTAAAAAGTATCTAAACAAAACATTTTTAATTATGATGATATATTTTAGAGAAAAACTTTAAAAACATTGTACAGTTCAATCAATAAATATATTTTCTGGATATATATATATATATATATATATAAAAAAAATGTTGTCTTATGACAATATTTTTTTTTTTAAATGAATGGGATTTTTACTTCTGTAACCAGACTGGTGCATTCTATAACCCATTGAAATAACTGAAAACTGAATTTTTAAAACTGCCTTAAAAACATTGTACAATTCAAACAATAAACGTGATGATTGGATATATACAAACTTGTCTGCTTTTCTTAAAATTGGAAATGGAGAAAAGGGGTGTGTGAGTGTGTGTGTATATGTTTTCCACAAAAAAGCATCCATTTAGATGTGGCCACTGAAAGTGAATGTTTTACTATTGAAGAGACAGTGTGAGCGAGTTTACATGCACGTTTTTGCATCGATTATGCTTAATAAGCCGACAATGCCTGCGAACCACGTTCCTTTATCGATGTAAAGGCCATAAACTGTTTGTGAATAACCCTATTGACACCAGTAGATTTTTGCCCATTACGCTGTTTTTGCATGCCATGTAAACGCCTTACCCAGTGTTCTTACCGGCTCATCCAATGTGCGCACATGTTGCCTCTTCACGGTTTGACATCAAAAGTAGAGAATAACATGATTATTTCAAATGTCATGTAAATGCAGATTTCTTGCCTTGCCAGAGTAATCAGCATATTGGTGTGCATGTAAACGGGATCAGTTGAGAAGCACTTCAAGTCCAGGACCATTCATGCACAATCATTGTTATACAAAGAACATTAAATACGCATGGCTTGTTCAGTCAGGTCTGAACTACGGTAAAGTTAGTTTTACGTTTAACATTCATTGCATATTCTGTTTCACATTATACTTCAAAAGATGTCAAACTAACTGCAAATTACTCAGAATATTATTCCCTCTATTGCACAAGGCTTATTTTTGGGAGTTTCTCTTTGGTAGTTTTTATATAGAATATTTAATTCCTGTTTTTATATAGAATGTTTAATGCCTGTTTTTATATAGAATAAAGTTCAGAGATGTCTGGGCTCCCAAGGGTGACCCCTAGTGTCAACTCAAGCCTACAGCGCTGCTGGACACGCCGCTTCCGCCTTCCACACCATGGCGCTTATAGAACTACGCGAGGGTAGTCCTGACCCAGGACTATTGCAGAATGAGCTACAGACCCCACACTCCATCTGCTCGTCGCCCTGGGCGTCCCCCTGCGGCGGCAACACCAGCTCCACCACTGGTGGAGCTACCCGCAGGCCCCCGACTCCACCCGCCTTACGGACGGCCACCAAGAACCCGTAAAAGAATTCGAAGTGCCCCTAAGACGGGCAGCCCCGGGACTCAGGAAACTGCCCTACGGGAGCTGTTAAGCTGACCACTCCCTCCCCCGCCAAAGGGTCAGGTGGAGAATCCTTGGTTTCATTTGACCTTTGTTTTGCCGCACGCCCAACGAGCTGCGGTACCCACATTCTCAATAAAAGAGCAGTTTCCTCATTCCATGTGTGCTCTATTTCCACTCTCACTATTATGACCTCCGGCAAACCAGTTTTCTTTGGCAGGTAAGGCCCCGAACCGGGCCTCCTGCTTCCGCGCACCCACACATGGCACAAATTCGCCCCCGATGTGATGGTCTCCACGGGCTACAAGGATGAAGATCTTCCCGTCCCAGGCTGTTCCGGGAGCGGTCACAAGGAGCTAGGTAAGTGCTTTGATGTCTCTAGACTCAGCACCTCGAGCTCCGCCCCGTCACGAGGCCTCGCCCACTGGTACACCCGACGCAGTAGTTCCTTTGGTCCCTCTCGCACGGAGCTTGGGGCGTGGCTCATGCTCCCCAACCTGTCGCGCTGTTTGCCTGGCACAGATACCCTCTCACACAGCTGGCCCCTGGGGCTACGCAAATATGCGTTCCCCCCAGTGAGCCTACATGCACAGACACTGTTCAAGGTCAGGGAGGACGAGGAGCAGATCCTCTTAGTGGCCCCTTACAGGCCCTCCTGGAATTGGTTCTCGGACCTCATGCTCCTCGGAACAGAACCCCCCCCCCAGCGAATTCCCCTGAGGACGGACCTCTTTTCTCAAGGACGGGGCACCATCTGGCACCCATGACTGGACCTCTGGAATCTCCATGTCTGGCCCCTGGATGGGACACGGAAGACTTAAGAGGCCTACCACCTGCAATGGTAGACACAATCACTCAAGTCAGGGCCCCCTCGATGAGGCGCCTCTATGGCCTGAAGTGGCATCTGTTTGCAAAGTGGTGTTCTTCCCGAGGTGAAGACCCCCAGAGATGCTCAGTAGGATCAGTGCTTTCCTACCTGCAAGAGAAGTTGTAGGGATGGCTGTCCCCCTCCACCTTGAAAGTGTATGTGGCCGCTATATTGGCACATCATGATGCAGTGGACAGTAAGTATTTAGGGAAGCACGATTTGATCATCAGGTTCCTGAGAGACACGAGGAGGTAAAACTCCCCCAGGACGCACCTCGTTCCCTCATGGGACCTCTCCGTGGTCCTTTGGGGCCTTCGTGGAGCTCCCTTTGAGCTCATTGAGTCAGCTGAGCTAAAGGCGCTCTCTCTCTCTAAAGACCGCCCTCCTGACGACGCTCACCTCCATCAAGAGGGTAGGGGACCTGCAGGCTTTCTCTGTCAGCGAACTGTGCCTGGATTTTGGTACGGCTTACTCTCACGTCATCCTGAGAACCCAACCGGGCTACGTGCCCAAGGTTCCCACGACCCCTTTCAGAGATCAGGTGGTGAACCTGCAAGCGCTGCCCCTGGAGGAGGCAGACCCAGCCTTGGCGTTGCTGTGTCCGGTGCTTGCTCTTCACATCTACTTGGATCAAAGATCAGAGATGTCTGGGCTCCCAAGGGTGACCCCTAGTGTCATCTCATCGACACAACATCTTGTTCCTTCCACTTCAGTAACCATGTAGTTTCCTTTGGTAGTTTTTAAATAGAATATTTAATCCCTGTTTTTATATAGAATATTTGATCCCTTTAAATCCATTAAACTACAATAATATTTGACCTAAAGATATCAAATCAGCTGCAAATTATCAGTGCATTTAATGATTTACAGAAGGTATGAGACAATGATGAGTGGTGGAATTCATAGATTTTAACTATATATGTTTGTAGTACTATTTTATTCCATGCATTTACTTTGATCACTCTTGTCTTTTCTTATTTTATTTCTTTATTTATTTTTTGCCAGACTCTGTGTGAAAGCTGTGAACACTGGTTTCATGATTCCTATATGAGTTTGCCTGGCCCTGATAAACAATCACCATGGGGTTGTGTGTTGTGTATGGAAATAGGAAATTAACCCTAGAACAGGAACAGGCACGAATCTCATCACATGTTAATAAAACATACCTCTACTGAGCATCCTATAAATTTGTATGACTCTGTTGTCTTGTAAATAAAACAAAGTTTATATTGTATATTCAGAAGTTCTTTATTTTATGATTAACATTTTTTCCTATTTCTGCTTGTACAGCGAATACATATGTCTTTTAACTGACTCATCATTGTCTCATACCTTCTGTAAATCATTAAAAAGTGAGTAATTTGCAGTTTGTTTGATATCTTTAGGTCAAACATCTAGGAGTTTAATGAATTTAAAGGGACCAAATATTCTATATAAAAACTACCAAAGATCCAAATATAACTCTCCAAAATAAGCTTTGTACAATAGAGTGAATAATATTTGGAGTAATATGCAGTTCGTTTGACATCTTCAGGTAAAATGGTCTTAAAGTTTAATGTGTATGAACCCGAATATCCAACGAATGTCAGACGTAAAACTAAATTCACCGCAGTCATGTGTGACTGTGCATGTTAACATACCTGGCATGTGAAAGCAAGAAATACCACACATGTAGACAACACATGTTCTCTTTCACTTTGAGTTGCAGAACTGTTCTGCAATGGTGATCAACTTAACACTTAAGATCAACATGTGATGCGTAGGAAACATTAGCCCCTTTTCCACTATCGGACCAGTGCGTGCCAGGGCTATCAACTTGCCAGCCGTATGTCAAGCCGTTTTAACATGTATTCCTTAAAACTTACTAGTATCTATTTTTATGTTACTAGTACTTATTTTTAGTGACTAGTAACTATTACATTAGATATTAGTACTTATTCATTAGGCACTAGTACTTATTCAATAGATACTGGTACTTATTTATTAGATACTATAACTTATTCTAATAGTGACTATTAGAGTATCTAAATGTAACTATCCTATAAAATACAAGTACTAGTACTTCATTTTTAATTACTAGTAACTATTTAGCCCACACATATCCCAAATTTAAAAGCTACTAGTATTATTTCCAGAGCACATTTGCATACTATGCAAATAGAATGTTGAATATAAATGCAACTTCACGCTCATTCTTAAAAGGGGAGGACTTTTACACATAGTGTACCTACTGACACCTAGTGGTAGAAAGCTGAAACATCAACACTGCTAAATGAACAATTAATGGCATAGACATTACAGAACTTCTGAGCAGCATGATGAAATAAATAAATGAAATGAAAAGGATGTCATGTTTTTTTATATACACATACTTCAGTAACATGCAAAAGCAGACATAAGTCTGACCTCGGATTATTCAGAAAAAACAAAAAATAAATATTATTGGTTCTATTCTATTCCAAATTCTGTTTGATATTGGTATATCAACTGTAGACTTAATGTTTATGAACATTAATCGTGGCTCTGCTCTCTCTCTCTCTCCACCCCTGGCGGGGAGACACATTTATATTTTACTTCAAATTTTTACTATATTTAATTGTCATGCCATGCTCTAGTTTCCCCTATTCTTGCCATGTGACAATAAAAAATGAAATAAATAAATAAAAGTCTACTGTGTTTTCCTTTATCAAATAATAATAATAATGCAAAGGCAGTGGCTATTTGCACTTAATGAATAGAGATAGATGCTATTTTCTATTAAGTGTAAATAGCAACAAAAAGCATCATCTTTGCATTAAGTGCAAATAGTGTTTGATGCTATTTGCACTTTATTAAATACTAAAAAACTGTACAGGGGCATCACTGCAGTGTGTTTGTTGTGTTTATTTAGAGTCCCAGAGACACCGTACACCAACCCCTACCCAAAACTTACCTTACAAAAATTAACCGTGGTTTTACGTAACCATCTCCATGGTAAATTTGAAGTAAAATCATAATAACCACAAAATTAAACATTAACACCATATTACTGTAGTAACACCATATTTAATTGCTTGACAACTATGGAAAAAATGGTTACTAGCATATTACTATAGTAAAACCATGATTAATTTTACCCAGATCATACCTTCCTCTCAATTCCTTGACCTTCACCATGACCAAATCATTGCGAGGCAATCAGGGTTGGGAGGGTTACTTTTAAAATGCATTCCACTACAGATTACAGAATACATGCTTTAAAGTGTAATTTGTAACATATTCCGTTAGATTACTTAAGGCCAGTAATGTATTCTAAATACTTTGGATTACTTATTCAGCACTGGTAGATATTTTCACTTGTTTTGACTTTAAAAACTCTGCCAGTACAGTAAGACAAAATACACGTTAAAAATACATTCTCTGAAAAAACTAAATATCTTATGCAGTGTTGTTTCTAAAACAAGATAAATCTTGTTTTAAGGATTTTTATATATTTTTACAGGAAAACAGTAATTTTTTTTCAAGAATACGATTTTTGCCCTAATATCAAATGTCTTACTAGAAAAAAAAGAAATTATGATCCAACGTGAATTTTCTTGATAAAAAAAAATACAGCAGAATATATGCTATTTCTGTTATAGCTAATAGAAATAGCATTTTAGTTTAGCATAAAGCTGACAATTTACACAAGGTTTATTTATATATCTTCTGCTCCAAACTTCCTCCAAACTTCTCTGTCTGCTCGTATGAATGTAACACATCATAAGAAAGTGTTTCACCGCTGTTCAAATGCACTTTGGATCACATCATTTAGATGTATAAATATTTTCCATCTGAAAGGACAGATAAAATATTAAATTAAATAAATGACAATAAAATGCAAAGTAATCTCTTCAGTAATCAAAACACTTTTTGAATGTATCTGTATTCTAATTACCAATTATTAAAATTGTAACTGTAGTGGAATACAGTTACTTATATTTTGTATTTTAAATACGGTATCCCATTTCACGTATTCCGTTACTCCCCAACCCTGGAGGCAATCAACCTTTAAATTGATTGTATTTATTATTATAAGTAGTATTAAAGGAAATATAAAGAGTAGAAACAGGAAACAGGATGGGGAAAATTGGGAAATCCACTTTATCTTCATAAAACATTGATTTAAAACCTTTTTATAATTCTTTGATTTCTCCAAAGAATAATTGTAAAGCTGGCAAGACATCTTTTCTCTTTACAAAAAAATATGTTGTATTGAAGATTTAAGATGTATGTCTATCTGGATTTGATGGATAAGGGATGCAGACATGCAAAACATGTGGTATAAGACTGTTAGTGCATTATGATAATGTATTCCCCTATACTTTGTTTTGTATCTGTTTAAATAAAAAGTTTACATAAAAAGATAACAACTGCTTCAAAAAAACAAATCTTCACTGTCTTTACACAAACTACGCCAATAAGGCAACACTTGGCAGCACAATTTGTCTTTATTTCTGTGTTTCCACCAGACTATTTGAGTATTAATGGCCTGCTGTGTAACAGCTGCTATTTACATTTGTGCAGTCACTCCGTAATAGAAATAATAATTATTGTTATATAAGAGCAGGCCATTTTACACTAACAGTGGTTAGTGTACAATTTTGTATGTACCCACACTGTTACATTATGGTAACATTACTAGTATCTGTTGAATAAATACTAGTATATATTCAAAAACATACTAGAAAGAAGAGAATAGGTGATATCTGAACCACAGATTCCCATAAGAATCAATGGCAAAAATGTAAATGTGTTATTATTAACCATGGAATACTTACTACCAGGGCCGTAGCAAGGTATTCTGGGCCCCCTGACTGTACATTGCTCTGGGACCTTTTCCTATTAAAAATCAATTAACATTTTTTTGTGGGGCCCCCCAGGAACTGTGGGCCCCTACACTAAAAAATAAATAATATTTTAGCCTATTTTCAAGATGTATCCATTTCAATTGAATTGAAACAAACAAATATTTGCAAATATACAAGTAGTTTGAGAGTGTAGGAAGTCTGACTCGACTGCAATATTCACAGTGGAAGTGGGCAGTCATTTTAGAGCTTGTTTGGCGCACTCTTTTGCCTGCAGTTCTCAGATTGGTGGACCTTTCTCTGCTAGATCATGGATAGTGTAGTTCTACCCCCGTAATTTCACTAATAAACATGATTTTGAAACAATGAATGTGACATAACACAGACAACTTCAGAGCTCATAGGTCTGTCTTTAAAGGTTTATGTTATAGTTAAAAAATGTATTTGCCTATGGAGGAAATTAATAGGATTTTTACTTCTGTAACCAGACTGTTGTGTTCTATAACCCATTGAAATGCTAATTGAAAACTATATCACTCACTGTCAAATAATAGTCACTCACTATCATTTTATAATAGTCTCAAAATAAACATAAACTTCTTCACAATACTCAATGGATTAAACACTCAATATATGCCAACACTGCACACTCGTTCTCTCTCTCCCTCTCTGATTTGTTTTGGATGATTTTTAAGCCTCTCCCCACTATCACTGTAACAAGAAACAATGTCAAATCGTGTCAACCATCTTGACGAGCCACACCACTCCCTCTCTCCAGCAAAAAGACACACGACCACGCCCCCATCACCACATAGTAATACATTTTTTTTTTGTATGTATTGACTAATAAAAGAAGACTGTTTCCATCAGGGTTAAAGGAATATTCAGAGTTCAATACAAATTAATCTCAATCAACAGCAATTGTGGCATAATTGTGATTACCACAAAATTAATTTAGACTTGTCCATACTTTTAAAAAAATAAATAATAATAATAATAAAAAAATAAATCTGGGTTCCACGAGACACTTACAATAGAAGTGAATGGGGCCAATACATACACCTTAAAATACCCACTGTTTCATAAGTATAGCCACAATTCATAAACAATATACATAATAACATGACTGAAGTGTGATAAAATCACTTACTAACCTTTTCTTTGTTAAGTTAACCAATTTTACAACTTCTTTGCCATGATGATGTAACACCTTTAAATTATATAACCATAAAACGACTGCAAAAATGTTGATTTAAAACACAAATAACACAAGTTTTTAACAGAAGAATTAATATAATGATTTTATAAAACCGTAAGCAACACATTCCTACCTTTCAACCCTCAAAAAATAGGTTCTATTCACTTCCATTGTAAGTGCCTCACTGTTTTTTGCAGAAAAGGAGGGATGTGTCAAAATTATTTTTGTGGTAATCAACATTATGCCAAAAATGCTGTCGATTGAGCTTAACTTATATTGAACCCAAATGTTTGATTGAAGTAGAGCCATTTTTACTCAGCAATACTTGTGGAGTATTTGCAATACTTGAAATATGCTCTATATTGGTGCAGTATGTCAAAATTTGCCATGTGCCTCTGTGCCTCTTTATTCAGGGGCATTTCCTAGTGACGCAATTCTAGCAGAGCTAATGATGGCCCTGTCACTATATCTTAGGTTTAATAAGTACCCTGGACTCTGCTACTCTCAATGCACTATGTTTGAAATGAGATGAGTAACTATGTGTGAAATGATCCCTTTTAGCACTGAATCTTCACTCAAGTTTCATTACACAGTTTATCAGGGTGCCCACTCATTACAAGAGAATAGAATTAAAGGCTGATAATGGATGTTGTGGTACTGACAGCATTTCCTGTGGTATAAAGGATATGCCGTTGAGAAAACAGCATGAAGCAGTGGATAACTATGCCAGCCTCATGCACAAGTTATTTCTCTCAGACTTGAGCAGATAATTGGATGCCCCGCAGGTAAGACAGCTCCTCAGTCATTTGATGTTATGAGTTTGAGGGAAAAAAATATTATTGCTTCGGATTACATAGAAAGCCATGGGCTATAGGCAACAGGACGTAAAAACCCAAATTAATATAAAAAGAGATCAAGGTGTAAGATCAAATTAAGACCAAATTGACATTTCTTTGTCAGATGTCAGTCTGGAAATCAGCTAGAAGACAGCTCAAGGCAATTCCTTCTCTATTCTGTACATGTTTCTTCCCTGGTTGACAACTGAACTTTCATAGACAGCTTTTAAAAGAGCTGAGGAGCAGTGGGATCAGTTATGTTAATTTGACACTGAAAAGAAAAAAAGAAACAGACCTTATCCACTTGACTGTATATATATATATATATATATGTATATATATATGTAGACTGATCAGGCACAACATTAAACCTGCCTAATATTGTGTAGATCCCGCTTGTGCCACCAAGATGCTATTCTTCTCACCACAATTGTAAAGAGTAGTTATTTGAGTTACTTTTCAGTTCGAACCAGTCTGGCTATTCTCTGTTGACCTCTCTCATCAACAAGGCATTTCCATTTGCAGGACTGCCCTTCACTGGATATTTTTGGCACCATTCTGAGTAAATTCTAGATACTATTGTGTGTGAAAATCCCATGAGATCAGCAGTTACAGAAATTCTCAAATCAGCCCGTCTGGCCCTAACAATCAACCATGCGATTATCTAATCAGCCAATGGTGTGGCAGCAGTGCAGTGTATAAAATCATGCAAATACAGGTCAGGAGCTTCAGTTAATGTTCACACCAACCATCAGTTAATGTTCACATCAACCATCAGAACATCAACCGTGGCATGATTGTTGGTGCCAAATGGGATTATATTTCTATTAAAGAGTGACTATTTGCACAACACCTTTGATTGTTGGCAATGCACTAATTAAACTGAAAAATGAGAAACCAAAAATTTGCCACAACAATCAGCTTAGCATACCACAAATCAGAACTGTAGATCTCAAGCCTCCTAGCTTTGGATAAATTGAATCAGCTGTTCCCATGACAACTATATTTTACTGAGGAAAATCCATTAGGACCTCTTGGAAAAATGTTTCAAAGATATTAAAGGGTTGAGACTCATTCTCTCAAACATCTAATATGTTCCATTAAACTTTAACCATCATGACTTTAGGCAGGTAGAAGACTGCTCTTAGTGCCCACTTGTCTTTAGAAAATATTAAAACCTGGTTAGCTGACTCTTGTGCCATGCAAAAGGATACCAAGATGCATAGAGTTGCATAGGAACCCCAGAGTTCATATATGAAAACATTTGGGCTAATTAAAATCAGATAGGGTGTTACTTTTATTTATTTATTTATTTATTTGTTTTTTTTTTATAAATCATCTGTATAACCTGTCAGAGTTTGACAATGAATGCATAAACAGTAAAACAAATACAAAATTAAATAAAAATCACAGTCTGACTCAATCTCCCAAAGGCAATTTGAAGTTTTAAAAAAAAAACGGCTGCATTTCCTGTTTTTATGCTTACATTTACATTTATGCATTTGGCAGACACTTTTATCCAAAGTGACTAACAGAGCCCTTGTTACAGGGACAATCCCCCGCAGGAACCTGAAGTTAAGTGCCTTGCTCAAGGACACAATGGTGGTGGCTGTGGGGATCAAACTGACAACCTTCTGCTTAACAGTTTAGTGCTTTAGCCCACTACACCACCATCACTAAAACATTAGTAGTGTTACATTAACACTTTAGTTACTACTATTAACTAATATGGAAACATGATTAACTAATCAGTAAGTAATGGACTGATGACTGAGGTAGTTCACTGTTAGGTAATCAATAATAACTGAATTTGATTTACCTCATTGAGAAGTATTAACTAATAATGGGTAATTTGATATAACTACTAATTAATAATTAATCAATAGTGTTGGGTTCAAGTCCACCTTATTCGAGTCTAAGTCAAGTCTGAGACTTTAAACAATCGAGTCCAAGTTGAGTCCAAGTCCAAAAGGGGCCGAGTCGAGTCAGAGTCCGAATTAATCTGTTCATAAATCTGAATTCAAATTGTAATCGTCAACATCAATGTTTCAAGTTTATTTTAAGCTTCACAACTAAGAAAAACTGTCAATATAAATGTAACAAACACCTCTGCTGCCTTTCATATACACTGGTGGCCAAAAGTTTGGAATAATGTACAGATTTAGCTGTTTTGGAAAGAAATCGGTACTTTAATTCACAACAGTGGCATTCAACTGATCACAAAGTATAGTCAGGACATTACTGATGTAAAAAACAGCACCATTACTTTTTGAAAAAAGTAATATTTGATCAAATCTAAACAGGTCCAATTTCCAGCAGCCATCACTCCAACACCTTATCCTTGAGTAATCATGCTAAATTGCTAATTTGGTACAAGAAAATAACTTTTCTAGTGATTTTTCACATTATATCAAATACAGTTTAAAGCTATTTGGTTGGTTAAATGAAGCTTAACATTGTCTTTGTGTTTGTTTTTGAGTCGTCACAGTATGCAATAGACGGGCATGTCATAAGGTCAATATTAGGTCAACAAAAGGCAAAAAAGAAACAGCTTTCTCTAGAAACTCGTCAGTCAATCATTGTTTTGAGGAATGAAGGCTATACAATGCTTGAAATTGCCAAATAAAAATGAAGATTTCATACAAAGATGTACACTACAGGTACATCATACAAAGGACAACTGGCTCCAACAAGGACAGAAAGAGAGGTGGAAGGCCAGATGTACAACTAAACAAGAGGATAAGTACATCAGAGTCTCCAGTTTGAGAAATAGATGCCACACATATACTCAGCTGACAGCTTCATTTAATTCTATCCACTCTACACCAGTTTCATGTACAACAGTAAAGAGAAGACTCAGGGGTGCAGACTTTATGGGAAGAATTGCAAAGAAAAGCCACTTTTGAAACAGAAAACAAAAAATAATAGGTTAGAGTGGGAAAAGAAACAGACATTGGACAATAGATAATTGGAATAGAGTGTTATGGATCTTAACCCCACGGAACATTTGTGGGATCAGCTAGACTTTAAGGTGCGTGAGAAGTGCCGGACAAGACAGCCACACCTATGGCAAGTGCTACAGGAAGCGTGTGGTGAAATATCACCTGAGTATCTGGATAAACTGACAGCTAGAAAGCCAAGGATCTGGAAAGCTGTCATTGCTGCACGTGGAGGGTTTTTTGATGAGAAATCTTTGAAGTAGTTAAAGAAGTTCAGAATTTTTTCTTTTCAAAATGTAATCATTTTTCACATAATTCATGTCATTCTTTTCTACATTATTCTAAACTTTTTGCCACCAGTATATTTTATGACTAGTTTGCTGCTGAACAAATGTCAAAGTGGCATCAGAATGAAAGTATATGCTTAAGGTGTATGAAGACAAAACTGTCCTTCAGCACAATTCTTATTGCATTCTGTTGACATTTCAGTTATTTGTTGCTTATTTCCCCTCCACACAAACATAGAGTAAAGAAAGTGAAAGCTACGTTTGTCATAACAACCAAGGGTATTATGTTTTTTAATTTAGTTTTTATTTCTACTTCATTTTAAATGTGTTAATTTTTATTGAGTTTTATTGAAAATTATCCCTATCTAAAAAAAAAAAGTCTATACAGAGATTTCATTCAGAATCTTTTTTTCTCTATCTGCCGACTGATTTGGGAAAATACAAAATATACAAATGAGTCAAACCAGTAGTAATTAGCACTCGCTGAGACGTTACGTCTCACAATTTGACTGCAAATGCTACGTACAAAAACACTGGAAAATCCCACTGAAAATATTAACAGCTGCTGCAGAAGAAAAAAAAAGGGGGAAAAAAACAAGATATTTGCTTGTGTGGCAGCCACGTTGGTCTGCAATAAGTCTGAAATCTTTAAATACCAACCAAAGAAAATTTCATTGAGCTCTTCTTTAACCACAAAAACATGGAGAGCCATACATTTAACACAATTTTCCTTTAAATGTGTCAGAGATGTAGGCTAAAAAAAGATGTGCATAAGTTACCTGGTGGTTTACAATACAAATACAAAACAATTTTTATTATTATGGACCAGTTCAAGCTGACAAAACTGAGTGGACCACAAGAGACTACAGAAGCCTATACATGTGTAGATACATTATGCCTAAAAAGACTTTATATCTAATATTAATACTATTTTAATGTGTTTTTAGTAAACTGTTAGAGACATGAGGTGGTTGACATTACTCAATGATGTTCTTGATTTTAAGTTTTTAACCACAATGAATCCGCAATGCGAGCACCGTCTTGGCTGCACAAACGGCACATGCAATTTTACTAGATGTTAGTTCCCTTGTCATGTGAAACGTCATGGTTACTGTCGTACACCTCCGTTCCCCTAAGGAGGGAATGAGACGTTGTATTGAATGAAGTGACACAAGGGGTCTTCCTGGGATGCCAAACGTACCTCTGAACTTGAAAAAAGGCCAATGTCAAGTTGGCAGACAGAATTCGCATGCCCCGCCCAGGACATATGGTATAAAGGGAAGCGGGGCAGTGAGTGTCAGTCAGGATTTTGCACTGAGGAGCCGAAAATAAGGTACAGCCGTCTACAGTGGTAGGTAGAGTGCTGTGGCAGGAGGGACACAACGTCTCGGTCCCACTCTCGGGGAATGGAGGTTACGACAGTAACCATGAAGTTTCCCTTCTGTCACTCACTCAACGTTGTGTCGAATGAAGTGACACAAGGGGTCCCATCTAAAAACGGCAAGCAATGACCGTGTTACTTGAACTGTCGAGATAGGTGCAAGCGGGCTACTGCGTGCTAGAGGCAACTGTGTCGGCTGCATGTAGCCCTCCCCAACGCCCCAAAGAGATGTCACATACAGACCTTAGGTTCCCCATGCCCCTGGGGGGGGGAGGGGGGTAGGTGCTACATGACTAGCATGGGAGCAAGCCCGGCAGCTTAGCAGGGCTACTTAATGCTATCAGATGCGTCGGGGAAGGCGGTCTTTCAAAGTCCTATTCTTTCAAGGGGAAAAAAGCCTGCAGAGGCCACATCCTGCCCAGTCTAGGGGGAGGTAACATGTGGCAAATACACCATGAGGGTTGTGAAGCCGTACGTTGGAATGGCTTGTTGGTAGGTCCAGCCTAATGAGGGGGGACTCTACAAGCAATGCGACCGGGGCAGCAGGGCTGCCCAAGGGAAATGCGGGTCCGCCGACAGGGGGACCATACCACAGGAAATACATCATGAGGAGTTTGCCTGAGAAGGGAACTAAGCCCGTGGAGCCCGACCCCAGTACAGAGCATCTGTGACTTGTAGTGTGTCTGGACGTGAATTGCTCTGAGAACATCCAGGGAGCGACACTTAGTGGCTAACCTGGGATAGAAGGTGCACTGGATCAACTTGGTGAAGGGCGCTGTGTGCAAGCGGAACACCTGGTCGGTTGTGCCGCGTTACCGAGTTCTACCGGCTCGGACCTGACAAAACACAGGACGAGGCCGACTCAACCCTGAGATTGTAGAATCTGGCGAAGGCATTGGGTGTTACCAGCCCGCTGCTGAGGTGCCGTTGGCCAGTTCCCACGAGGATGCCACACTTCTCGTCGAATGTGCTCGAACCCACAAGGGGGCGGGCACGACCTGGGTCTGGTAGGCCAGAGAGATGCCATCAACAACCCAGTGAGTTAACCTCTGTTTGTAGACGGCGTTCCCTTTCCACCGTCCGCTGAAGCAGACAAAGAGCTGCTCAGAACATCTAGAGCTCTGCGTGCGGTCCAAATAGATACGCAAAGCACGCACCGGACACAGCAACGAGAAGGCTGGGTCTGCCTCCTCCCGGGGAGGCTTGCTTGCAGGTTCACAACCTGGTCCCTTGTCGTGGCCTCAGGATAATGTGAGAATGTGCCGGACCGAACTCCAGGCAGGTGTTGCTGACAGAGAATGCTTGCAGGTCCCCAACCCTCTTGATGGAGGCTAAAGCGATCAGGAGGGCCATCTTCAGGGAGTGGGCCTTGAGCTCAACTGAATCAAGTGGCTTGAAGGGGGGTCTTTGAAGGCCTGAGAGGACCACTGAGAGATCCTAGGAGGGGAACAGGCTAGGCCGGGGAGGGTTCAGTCTCTGGGCGCATTTCAGGAACCTGATAATCAAGTCACGCTTACCTAGGGACTTGCCATCTACTGCGTCGTGGTAGGCTGCGATACCAGCTACATACAGACCCGAAAGTCTGTGAATGTTTTTAAACTATCTGTTTGATTAAATGGAAAAAATTTAGGAAGAAAACACTAGAGAATTAATTACTAACTGACAAGTAACACCTCAGTTACTATTAACAGTTACATATGTTATTAACATAACAGTTATTATTAATGGTTTATAATATGTTTTCACTTCATAATAATGGTCCAGATACCCTTTAACTCCCAAGGAAGGAAACAGAAACACTAAGATGTCATTAATTAATAATGCGTTACCATGACCCTCACTTTAAAATAATGGTCCAGATCATTAATAATTCCTTCATATTTATTCCAAAATTATTGAAAAAGACCTCCAGCAATATCTAACATGCCGAAGTTAATAATTTGTAATGAACAGAAGAGATATCCCAAGGAATAGACAGGTTGGGCACATACATCCCTATATGTCTGTAAGGTAAGCTGACTGTGATACTCTACCAGACACTGTAGCCTTGATTTAGAGAGCTGTTACGTTCATAAATACATTTCCACAAAGAACACCCTTGAGGCACATGTTTCTCTGAACACGCATTTCATGATCTTGTTCACAATAAAAACATAATCATTCACATTTTTGACACATGTTAATGTTTTGATAAGTAATTAATTAGTAGTTGTTTTAAATTATCAATTGTTAGTTAATAGTTCTCAATGAGACAAATCAAGTTCAGAAATTGTTGATTACCTAACAGTGAACTACCTCAGTCATCAGTTCACTATTATTTACTGATTAATTAATCGTGTTCACATTTGAGTTAATAGTAGTAACTAAATGTTAATGTAGTACTACTCGTTTGTTCTGCATCATTTTTTTTTTTTACGTGCATTTCCCAAAATTGCACTTAACATGAACCAGCGAGGATGCGCTTTAAATGCTATGTACAGTGACTCTAAATACTACTTAACAGATAGAGTCGCTCTCCGTGTGACAGTGCAGACATGTGACTGTATAGTCCTGTTCGTCATTGTAACGTCATTAAAAATCTATTCGACCTAATTAACTGCATATTTACATATTGTTTTTATAATAATTTTAAAATATTTTTTTTTTTATCATGTGTGCATTTATAATATTTAGTTTTCACAAATTCCTCTCTATATAAAAGCTTTCAGGATTAGTGAAGACAGTGAAGGCCCTGAGTATGATCCTGCTAATTACAAGCATTCGTTTAATATTTCGTGTTATTGCAGAGTGCAAAATTAGGAAACGTTTGAATGATATGCACTTTAGGGACATTCGCCAATAAAGCGGAGGTCTGCTCTTTACTCCCAAAACTAATTTCAAGCAAATTGCAACTGTATTGTATGTTCTATTTCAGTCTATTTTATTAACAATGCTTGGGAAAAGTGGCCATAGAATTTTGTGTGCACCAACAAATTGGCATATTTTGAAGTGCAGTCTTATTTAGGTTGTTTATTGGGTAACTGCTAGCTTCTTTTGGACTAACAGACATTTATTATGTACACTGTACATTTATTTTACCATTCTTAATAGAAGCCCTTTGTAAAACAGGAAGAATGACTGAGTATTTATTTAGCAGTACCTAACTGGGAGGTACTGTATGGTTAGATCTAGATACTAATGAGAGGTGATAGACAGATTTCACAGTCTCAAAGTGTTGATGGCTGCCAGAAGAGCTGTTCCAATGTGTGGACAGAAGGCTAGACAGTCCCCACCAGCCGAGCTCATCAATCTGGTGATTTAATGCACAAGTCATCCATGATCTAAGTCACCAGCCAAAAAACAAAAAAACAAAAAAACTCTCACAATAAAACCATAACTCTACCATCAATTATTTTTATACTGTCAATCTTTTCCAAAGAAATATAATCTAAATGAAGCAATATCAAAATAAACACTTGTTAATTGATACAATTTTGTAGTAAAGTGATCAGCATTATAGAAAAAGTAGAACAAAGAAGCAACTCATAAAGTCAACAAAATCATTACGAAACGGACTCCCACCGGCCCAAATTCATCAGTTCTACTGAGAGCCAGAGAGACTGAGTACATGAATTTGTGACTTGCTCTGTCCTTCCCATTAATGGTAACTAAGCCAGCCCGCCATTTCATCATTCTTGGGAAGTCCAGAACTTCTTTACATCAATCCAACACACTATTTGAATGTGTTGCAACGTTACACAATCTATCTAACCACAGTTCAATGAAAATATAAATTTAAACAAAATATAATAAAGAATAAGTTTAAATGAATTAATTTAATGTTGTATGCTTTATACTATTCAATGCCTGATTTTTTTTCTGCATTCTAGATAGCTTTAATAAATTTAAATAATGATTAGTCAGATATTTAAAATCAAGTGCAAATCCAAATATAAAGCCACTTAAATTCACCTGGCATTTAAACAAGTGATAAATATAGTGGCATTTAAAAATATACTCACAAGTTTAGAACAGTATCTGCATAAAGCATTTCCTTCTAATTTGCATACATTTATGATAAACCTACACTCACCTAAAGGATTATTAGGAACACCTGTTCAATTTCTCATTAATGCAATTATCTGATCAACCAATCACATGGCAGTTGCTTCAATGCATTTAGGGGTGTCGTCCTGGTCAAGACAATCTCCTGAACTCCAAACTGAATGTCAGAATGGGAAAGAAAGGTGATTTAAGCAATTTTGAGCGTGGCATGGTTGTTGGTGCCAGACGGGCCGGTCTGAGTATTTCACAATCTGCTCAGTTACTGGGATTTTCACACACAACCATTTCTAGGGTTTACAAAGAATGGTGTGAAAAGGAAAAACATCCAGTATGCGGCAGTCCTGTGGGCTGAAAATGCCTTGTTGATGCTAGAGGTCAGAGGAGAATGGGCCGACTGATTCAAGCTGATAGAAGAGCAACTTTGCCTGAAATAGCCACTCGTTACAACCGAGGTATGCAGCAAAGCATTTGTGAAGCCACAACACGCACAACCTTGAGGCGGATGGGCTACAACAGCAGAAGACCCCACCGGGTACCACTCATCTCCACTACAAATAGGAAAAAGAGGCTACAATTAGCAAGAGCTCACCAAAATTGGACAGTTGAAGACTGGAAAAATGTTGCCTGGTCTGATGAGTCTCGATTTCTGTTGAGACATTCAGATGGTAGAGTCAGAATTTGGCGTAAACAGAATGAGAACATGGATCCATCATGCCGTGTTACCACTGTGCAGGCTGGTGGTGGTGGTGTAATGGTGTGGGGGATGTTTTCTTGGGACACTTTAGGCCTCTTAGTGCCAATTGGGCATCGTTTAAATGCCACGACCTACCTGAGCATTGTTTCTGACCATGTCCATCCCTTTATGGCCACCATGTACCCATCCTCTGATGGCTACTTCCAGCAGGATAATGCACCATGCCACAAAGCTCGAATCATTTCAAATTGGTTTCTTGAACATGACAATGAGTTCACTGTACTAAAATGGCCCCCACAGTCACCAGATCTCAACCCAATAGAGCATTTTTGGGATGTGGTGGAACGGGAGCTTCGTGCCCTGGATGTGCATCCCACAAATCTCCATCAACTGCAAGACGCTATCCTATCAATATGGGCCAACATTTCTAAAGAATGCTTTCAGTACCTTGTTGAATCAATGCCACGTAGAATTAAGGCAGTTCTGAAGGCGAAAGGGGGTCAAACACAATATTAGTATGGTGTTCCTAATAATCCTTTAGGTGAGTGTATGTCAATACCGCTAGAGCCATCTTTGTTACGAAAGCTATACAAAAATTGCCCTGATGACAATACATTTTTTAATGAAATTATAAAATGGCTAGAACTTAAAGTGAGACAGCATTATTGTTTTTTTTTTGGGCGGGGGGGGGGGCTTCAGGTTAATGTGGCTCAGGATAGGGAAGTTTGGGGCCCCTGCTGGAGCTGCTGCCCCTGCGACCCGACTTCGGATAAGCAGTTGAAGATTGACGGATGGATGGATAGATGGATGGATGGATGGTATTGGTCACTCTAGTTTTAAACATGCTGTGGTTCAGCCTCTGCTAAAAAAAACCTAACCTTGATCCTATAGTTTTTAAGAATTATAGGCCTACATCAAAATTGCCTTTTCTATCCAAAATCTTGGAAAAGGTGGTTTATTCGCAGATCTATTCTTATCTAACCACCTTCAACATATTCGACAAATTTCAATCAGGCTTTAGGGCACTGCATAGAACTGAGACTGCACTAGTAAAGGTGACAAATTACATTTTAGTCTCCCTGGATTCTGGAAACGGGGCCATTTTAATCCTTCTAGACCTCAGTGCATCATTTGACACGATCGATCACTCCATTCTCTTACACCGTCTTGAGAAGGTGGTTGGCATCAAGGGAGTTGCATTAAACTGGTTTTCATCATATCTTAAGGAAATAACTTTTTCTATCAATATTGATAATCACTTCTCTTCCCCAACTCTGCTCATATGTGGCGTTCCACAAGGCTCTATATTGGGTCCTCTGCTTTTTTCTCTTTATATGCTTCCTTTAGGCTGCATCTTTCAGAAGTACAGTATAGCTTATCATTGTTATGCTGATGACACACAATTTTACCTTCCTGTCAGGTCTAACGATTGTTGTTCTATCAGTAATCTCATCTCCTGTCTTGAGGAAGTTAAATTATGGATATCTGAAAACTTCCTCATGCTTAATGAGGATAAAACCGAGGTCATTGCTTTTGGCTCTTCGCTACATATCGCTGATATTGAAAATAAGTTGGGTACTTTATCTTTAACCATGCACAATAGAGTTAAGAACTTGGGTGTCATCTTTGATTCTGACTTATTTTTTGATAAGAAGATAAATGCTATTGTTAAAGGAAGTTTTTTTCATCTAAGGTCCATTGCTAAATTAAAACAGTTTCTCTCACAGAAGGACTTGGAAATAGTAATTCATGCTCTTATTACATCCCGGCTGGACTACTGCAATGCCTTTTACGTGGGTCTGTCTCAATCTTCTTTTTCACGTCTGCAAATAGTCCAAAATGCAGCAGCTAGACTCCAAACGGGTACCAAGAAAAGAGAGCATATTACCCCAGTTCTCATCAAGCCAGACAACTTACAAAATTACAGTCATTAGCTCCACCCAACAGGAAGTCGGCTGTTTTGGATTGCATGTGCATTTTTTGAAAATTGCAGGCCCTGAACTTTTGAGTTCTCCTCCTAGGGGATTCATGTGACTGGCACCAAACTTCAGCAATATTATGCCAAGACACTAAAGAAGCTAAATAATGAACAGATTTTTTATATTTTTAATGGTGTTGCCATGACGAGGCAATACATTGAGGGCAAAAATGTGAAACAGGAAGTTCCTTATAACTTCTGTGTGCATTGTATAGTGGAATACAGTTACTTATATTTTGTATGTTAAATACGTATTCCCATTACACGTATTCCATTATTCCCCAACCCTGCATATCATACTTACACTCACTGAACACTTTATTAGGAACACCTGTGCACCTACTTATTAATACAATTATCTAATCAGCGAATCACGTGGCAGCAGTGCAATGCATAAAATCAAGGAGATACAGGTAAGGAGCTTCAGTTAATGTTTACATCAACAGATCAGCTCATCATCAATCAGAATGGGGAAAAAATTCAATCTCTTTGTTTTTGTTTGTGGCATTATTGTTGGTGCCTGACAGGCTGGTTGAGTATTTCTGTAACTACTGATATCCTGGTATTTTCACGCACAACATTTTCTAGAGTTTACACATAATGGTGCCAAAAAACATCAATTGAGCATCAATTCTGCAGATGGAAATGTCTTGATGAGAGAGGTCAACAAAGAATGGCCAGACTGGTTCGAGAAGAAAGAAAGGCTGTGGTAACTCAGATAACCACTCTGTACAATTGTAGTGAGCAGAATAGCGTCTCAGAATGCACAACATGTCAAACCTTGAGGCGGATGGGCTACAACAGTAGAAGACTATGTTGAGAACTTTATTAGGACCATAGTGTTCCTAATAAAGTGCTCAGAAACAACAGTTATTTTTAACTCAGCTCAGATATACAGGTGAAACTCTAAAAATTAGAATATCGTGCAAAAGTTCATTAATTTCAGTAATTCAACTTAAATGGTGAAACTAATATATTATATAGACTCATTACAAGCAAAGTAAGATATTTCAAGCCTTTATTTGATATAATTTTGATGATTATGGCTTACAGCTTATGAAAACCCCAAATTCAGAATCTCAGAAAATTAGAATATTACATGAAATCAATAAAAAAAAGGATTTTAAATACAGAAATGTCGGCCCTTCCCCATGATTGTGAATTCAACTGAACCAGACTGAGAGACCATTTAAAGGCTCAGGAACCCTTTGCAGGTGTTTAGCTGATTAGAGTGTGACACTTTGAGCCTACAATACAGAACCTTTTCACAATATTCTAATTTTCTGAGATTCTGATTTGGGGTTTTCATAAGCTGTAAGCCATAATCATCTAAATTATATCAAATAAAGGCTTGAAATATCTTACTTTGCTTGTAATGAGTCTATATAATATATTAGTTTCACCTTTTAAGTTGAATTACTGAAATTAATGAACTTTTGCATGATATTCTAATTTTTCGAGTTTCACCTGTAGCTCAGGTAACAACTCAGTTCAATATCAGGTTCAAACTTACAGCAATAGTTCTCAAGTTTTCCCTACAGTATGCATTTCAGGGTTTTGCTTACTCTTTTTTATGTATTAGAAGAACTCTGAAACATTGGCGAGCTTCTTGATATCTGGCCAGCCAAATACGAGAAAAACTAATAATTTGGCGAGCCAGCCAGGAGAGACAGATAAGAAGAAACACATCAACTTCAATAGGACACAACTCATCAACTGCAACTCATCAAGTGAACAGAAAACTCTTGGAGAATCTACAGTTGTTTCATGTTGAAAACAGAACACAACTACGTCCGTGGACACAATTTATTTGTAACATTTGGGCTCTATCACAAAGATCCTAATTTGGTGAGTGAAACTTAACAGCTCTCTTAAGGAACAAAGAACACACTTAAGTAAGCAGATCTGTAACTTTATGTAGTGGAGTCACAATATACAGTGTAGCACTGTTAGATTTAAGCTTGGTCCTTTTTCTGGAATCTTTAAGAACTGTTAAAAGAGAACCATTTAGTTCAGTCATCTAGGGTTTGTAGGAGCTGATGAATGTAACACTGTAAATTGTAAGCTTGGTACTTTCTTTGGAGTCTGTTGGAATTGTTAAATAATTTGGTACAGTCATACAGAGATTGTAAAAGCTAATTAATTGAACACTGTTAAGTTAGGCTTGGTCCAGTCCTCTTGGAGTCTTTATGAATTGTTAAAGAGTACAATTTGGTCTGGTCATCTAAGGACTGTAGAATCTGTATAAAAATAAAAATAGCTTGAGACTGAAACTTCTGCAGGAATTTGTAATTTCTGACAAGGTGCTAAACAATCAGCGCTAATAAGTTCAACAGAATAAATTACCATGCTATATTTATTCTTTGCTGTAAATTAGCAAAATAATTATATTATTAAATTGTTAGAGAATTGTACCATTCTTTATTGTGAGAGAATTCAGAAATTGTGCATTATACCAGTATTGTAAGTTGCAAATTGAGCTTTTTATCATCCATCTATGAGAAGTTTGGAAATACATTTTTAGTGTTAGAAAAAACTGCATAGATGAAAGTTTGTGCAACTTAAAGTTAACATGCCTTCTGCTGAGAGATACAGAAAGAGTCTAAAACAAGTTATTTAGCCTTCTGAACTAGGATTCAGAAAGAATTTATAAGTGTGATTTCTCATAAGTGTGCAAAAAAGCACAATAGCCTGCATGTGGTTTATTTGTTTTCTTAACTGCTGAGTTAGAATTGAACAATAAGCATAGGTTAAAGCTATAAAATTAGAATAACATATTGAACTGTTGGAAATGAAGTGTACACTTGACAGATTTATACAGAATTTGATAAGTTTGTATTTTGTAAATGCATTTGACTGTGTATGTCAGTCTGATTAGTCAAATAGATAGCTGTGTATTTACATATTAATAGGCACCTTGAACAGCTCTAACACCCTTCAGTTTTGTTAACACACATTTTGACACAGCATCTAAGAATGAACACCAAGCTAGATGGATGGTCTGTGATTTTGGTCAAACAAATTGGACAGCATCTGCAGAAGTGTTAGACGGACATATTGGAATGTGAGATCAAGGTAAAGAAAGCAAAAGTACGAACTCTAGCTGATCAACTGCAAAATGAAAAGAAGGATAAAGAGAGACTGTTGATTAAAAATGACATGTTGCTAAATTTACTTTCAAAACAACTGGAATCGAAAGACTGTTTTGGAATAAAGATTCCCTCCACAATACTTAGCAGCAATGTTAAGCAAGAGTCGCTTTAATTTTTGACAGAGCTTAAAAAGAATGCGGATCAACAACACCATTTTCTCAAATCAAAATCAAAGGTTAGGCTCACTCCTGTAATTTTCAAAAACCAAAGGATTGAAGTTGAGGTTGATAATGAAGAGGAGTATGCAGAGATACCATAGAAAACAGTGAACACAAACAAAATGAAGTGTCCAAAGAGCAAATTTTGTCAGTAATGGAAGATGAAGCAAAACTTCATGATGACCAGCAATGCAGGAAGGACAACCAAAACGAAACTGGACCAAGCCCTCTACAAATGTCTCAGGCCACCCCATATTCTTGCTCGGAACCACAGACTTTTACAAAGGAGATGTCAATCTTATGTCTGACAGCCTTGTCCAAAACTGTGAAACACTAAGAAGCACGTTTAGAATACATGTGAGCTGCCTCCAGAGGGTAGTCTTGGTATAGTACCTGGTCAGTGTGTAATGATTTAACAACCTGAGAAAGTACCATCAGAATCCACATGGGAAGGTCTATCAGCTTCTTTTGGTAACTGATGCAGCAGTGAAGGTGCATATAATAGATAAGTAGATAGACATGAGCCATTGTGAGTTAACTAATCCCACGGCTCTGCCTTCCATGGCTCTGTCTCTCTTCGTCGAGCCTCTCCCAGCTCCACCTGCCTTCGTTGAGCCCCTCCCAGCTCCGCCCACGGACTCTTCCACGGCTCTGCACACGGAGTCTTCCACTGCTCCGCCCACAGAGACTCCTCCTCCAGCGGTTCTGCCGCCTGACACAGTCCCTGTCCTGTGGCTGCCTCCCTGGCCTCCTAACCCTGTCTCGGTCCTGCTGCCAAAATTATTCAAAATTATTAGACAAATTAATGAGGTTACATACCAGCTCCAGCTACCTGCTCATTGTCGTATTTCTCCGATACATTGGGGAGCCACTAGATATCTGGTCAGCCAAACACAAGAAAATATAACAAGATGAAGAATTACATGTAGAGTGTACCACAAGTTGTAGTATGCACTTGTAATGTGTTAAGAGGCACCAAAACAACATGTATTAACATCTTGTTCCTAAGATATGAATACAAAGCCTCCAGATGGTGTCCACTTTTTTGGAAATTAAGCCAAGAGCAAGGCTTGAAAATATCACAAAATCTGTCACTTCTCAAAGCATTGGCTCATTTTTAAACCATCAGTGAGTTCAACACGATTTCTAAACATTCATCCCCCAACACACAGAAATGAAAAGCATTGATCATATCCATTAATCTTGCATTTTATTTTGTTTTGGCAGTTTTCTCTTTCAGATTGGTGTTAAGACCTGGAGAATTAAAGAAACTGCAAACATTATAGGAGAATGTTAATAAGACAGGATGATTTTAAAACTAACATCCTGCTATGACTGGTTATCAGATTTGTTGCAGTGTACATTTGTCTTATAAAGCACCACTAATAACTGTCATTACCTGTTATTCACACTATAGTACAATGTTTTTTGACAGCAGGATAATTGGATAAAACACCTCCCATTCATCTTAATTAATGAATATGCAAATTACAGTATACTATATTGGAATATTAATAGAAGGAACTTTAACACCTTAAACGAATATTCTGGGTCCCATAAAAGTTGGGCTTAATTGGCAGCATTTGTGCCATAATGTTGATTACCAAAAACACATTTTCAAAAAAAAAAAAAAAATAAAAAAATAAAAAATCAAGTTTACAGTGATGCACTTACAATAAAAGTGAATTAGGACAATTTCTTGAGAGTTGAAAGGCATACATGTGAAGCTTACAATTTTATAAAAGCACTTACATCAAATTTTCTGTTAAAACGTATGTATATTATATTTTTAAAAGTCGTTTTATGGTTTGTTGAAGTTGAATCATCAACAAATTTGTGCAATTGGCTATAACTTTACACAGAAAAGGTTAGCAACCGATTTAATCACACTAATATCATGGTAGTACACATATTTGTTTACGTCTTGTGGCAATACATTTGAAATAGTGAATATTTTAACATTTAACTTTTTTTTTTTTAAGGAAAGGAGCAGCAAGTCACAATAAATTGTGGCAATTAACATTATGCCACATATGCTTCAGATTGAGCTTAATTTGTATTGAACATGGAATATTCCTTCAGTCAAAACGTGGAGAAAATAAAATGTGTTAAAAGGTAAAAGCCATAAAATGAATAAGATAGATAGATAGATAGATAGATAGATAGATAGATAGATAGATAGATAGATAGATAGATAGATAGATAGATAGATAGATAGATAGATAGATAGATAGATAGATTGATTTGGACAGTATGGACAAATATAATAAACGCAATGTTAAAAGTAAAAAAGCATTGGTTCACGAGTCACTTTTTCTGTGTGCGCGCAGTAGTTTCCATGTGTTCCACTTGTCTCCCCACGCAGTTGGCTTTTACACCAGGGGAAAGCGTGAGCGCATCACAACAGAGCGCGCAGTTGGAACTCGAGTGCGCTCCAGAGAAGAGGAGAACAGAGCTCTTCTTTACTGAACGATTATCACAACAGCGTAAAAGGACCAGTGGAGTTGGTTCATCCAACCGCTTCATATAGGAAACACATTTTGATACATCAAATATATAGAACATTTTCCAGTCTACTTAATTTAAAGGTATTTCACACTGTGCAGCTTATTAAAGCTTAAAGTCTTGTCAGAGAAGGAGCATAATGGAGCTTCCAACTGTGACTGTTAGCGATTCCTTTGATTATCCGTTATTTCGGCACAACACAACCTTTACGGAGGAACCAGCGCAACTGCTGTCTAACATCAGCGGAGACAGTGAACAGAAGGCGGTGAGAGGCAACACGGCAGTCGTTATAGCTGTGTGCATTACCGCCTTGTACTCCGTCATTTGCGTTGTGGGGCTGTTTGGAAATGTTCTGGTAATGTACGGTGTGGTAAGGTAAGATAACTTGTTTATTAAACAACATTTTCGATAAATTCTCAAAGTCTCCCGTAGAGGGCAAAACCTTATTATTTAATTGACAATATTTTATCATAGCTTGGAGAATAATAGCTGAGAAGTAAAACCCACTTTACTGGTTCACGATCCAATGCTAAGTGCAGGTAATGCAGACCGAATTTTATTGATTTAAAAAAGCAGCTGCCAATGTGGCACAGAAGCTGCATCTGAAATAGGGCTGCACGATTTGGACAAAAAGTCATATTGCGAATATTAAAAAAATGTATTGCAATTTGCGATTTGAACAGCGATTAAGATAAATAATAATAATAAAAATGGTAATGTTTTTCACGTTCTACTGGGTTTTTCCAGAATTGATTCCTCTTAAAATGAATTAAACAGAGAGTTTTTTTTTTTATTCACCCACAAACAAATACATCTATAAACAGTCAAACAAAGAAAAACGGTCTTCATATTCAAATTGTACTCATCCTCTGTACCTGTTTTTGTCCATTTTATGATAGGGTCTCAGCAGATCAGACTAATCATCGTTATTAGTTTTAGAAATCCAGTCAGCTTAAATATTAGGGATGATCTCCAATTCTCTTTTCATCTAATCATCCGATGCTGATCATTAAAAATATTTTATCAGCAGCTCTGTCAAAACTGGATATGTCACTGCTCAATGTCACTGTTAACTGAATTTCCCTGTTGGTAATACAATAGTTGTTGCTTAGATTTTGTTGTCAAAAATACTGTTGGTTATATATTTTTTCCCTCCCCCTTTCTCCCCAATTTGGAATGCCCAATTCCCAATGCGCTCTAGGTCCTCGTGGTGGCGTAGTTACTCACCTCAGTCCGGGTGGCAGAGGACGAATCTCGGTTGCCTCCGCATCTGAGACGTCAATCCACACATTTTAGCATGTGGCTTGTTGAGCACGTTACTGCGGAGACATAGCGTGTGGAGGCCCACACTATTCTCTGCGGCATCCATGCACAAATCCCCATGCGCAACACTGAAAGCGAGAACCAGATTATAGCGACCACGAGGAGGTTACCCCATTTGACTCTATCCTCCCTAGCAACCGGTCCAATTTGCGCTCCCCCAGAGACAAATCCTCCCTTGTCTCCACCCGCTCCCCCAGAGACCATTCTACCAGCGGCTCCACACGCTTCCCCTGAGACTCCTCCTTCTGTGGTTCCGTCCGCTTTACCTAGGCCTCCTGACCCATTCCCTGTTCTGTGGCCGCCTCCCAGGCCTCCTGACCAAGTCCCTGTCCTGTGGCCACCTCGCAGGCCTCCTGACCCTGCCTCGGCCCTGCAGCCACCTCCCAGGCTGCCTGACCAAGTCCCTGTCCAACGGCCACCACCCAGGTCTCCTGACCCAGTCCCTGTCCTGCGACCGCCTCCCAGGCCTCCTGCCCTTGTCCTACAGCTGCCTCCCAGGCCTCCTACCCTTGTCCTACAGCTGCCTCCCAGGCCTCCTGACCCTGTCCTACAGCTGCCTCCCAGGCCTCCTGACCCTGTCCTACAGCTGCCTCCCAGGCCTCCTGACCCTCTCTCAGCCCTGCGGCCACCTCCCAGGTCGCCTGACACATTTCCTGTCCTACGCCCACCTCCCAGGCCTCCTGACCCGATCTCAGCCCTGCGGCCACCTCCCAGGCCTCCTGACCCAGTCCCCACCTTGAGGTCATCCCCATGGTCTCCTGGCCGTCCCCCGGATCTGCTCTGGTTTCCTAGCCACCCGCCTAATCTGCTCTGGTCTCCTTGGTCTCCTGGCTGCCCCCCTGATCGGCTCTGGTCCCCTTGGTCTCCTGGACACCTGCCTGATCTGTTCTGGTCCCCTTGGTCTCCTGGCCGCCCGCCTGATCTGCTCTGGTCTCCTTGGTCTCCTGGCCGTCCGCCTGATCTGCTCTGGTTTCTTTGGTCTCCTGGCCGCCCACCTGATCTGCTCCCTGACCTTGCCTTGTTCCTCTGCTCCCCTTGTGCCCCCTTGAACTGCCTGTTTGCACCTTGTGCCCCCCTGAACCACATGTTTTCCCCTTATTCCATGGACAATGTATTTTTATATGTGCATCTCTGTCACATATTCCTTGTTGTCTTCTTCTCAAGAAAAGCGAGACCACAGGGAAACAGTTTGTAGGTGTGATACCCTCTGCCATTTTTAACCGGCTAGTGAGATGCTGGCTTCAAAATACTGACAAAGATCTTGGGCTGGTGCCAGTTTATAGTGGATGGGGCTGCTTGGCCTGACACTGCAAATAGAAACCAAATGATTGACAGAATGTCTCATCGCTCTTCACAGCTGGTTAGGACAAAAGATACCTTTTATTGTGTGTCTTTTGGTGACCGATTAGGATACGGTGTGAATGTGGCTGCCTCAGCTTCTTCCATTTCTCTGTGTTTGATTTCAGAGTACTCTGGTTCAAACAAATAAGGCTGGGTATAGAAATGAATCTCCACTTCGACATGTTTTGTCATTTCTGATCTGTGCGCAGCTGTGTTGTGTTCTGTTGTTACTATAGCTGTGGTGATAGATAATCAAAGCTAATTTCTGTTGAACAGCCCATCTTGTGAGGGTTGGCTGTATATTCTGTTGCTCTTGTGCACTCTCATGAATGCACTCAGTACAGCAATGTTTAATCAGGATTTTTACTAAACAAAACATTAGATTTTGGTTTGTTTCTCACCAAATCATTTCATATTTCTTCAGAATAAGGCATGAGTCGCATACAATAATTTATTAGATATCTACATTATACTTTTGCATCCTTTTGAAGCTTGAAGAAGTGGTGAACATAAGCTGCTATTCTATGACATCACTGAGCACAAAATTTCCCCCTTTGTGTTAAGAAAAATAAAATCATATGGATTAGAACACAGGGGTGAGTAAACAATGACTGAATTTGTGAGTGAACTATCCCTTTAACTTGGCTGTGTAAAGGAGCCTTAACAATTATAAAAAAAAAAGCATACCTGCACGATACGCTGAAAAAACAGATGCAGCGCAACCGTCAAAAGACGTTTGTCTAGCGCATGTTAACATTTAAAAAATTATTTATTTAAACGTGCATTATTACAAAGCACATAAACGTGTTTGGTGTGAACTGCATCTAAAGGGTAACATAAGAACTAGTTTCTACAGACAGTCCAAAAAAATCTAAACATTGTTCATATATAACCAGGGCTGGACTGGTAATCTGGCATACTGGGCATTTTCAGGTGGGCCGATGCACTTTTGGGCCGATCAGGGGCGGAATGACCATCGGGAGAACAGAGCAGCCGCGAAACGTGCCGAATGGGCCGCGATAAGCAACAATAAGCCCCCCCCCACCCCCCAGTTGCCATGTAAAATCCTGGGCCGATTTCTCTTCCCAGTCCAGCCCTGTATATAACCCAAGGAACATAGCATTTACTGTATATACAAAGAAGATGGTGGACATGGAGTTTTGATACAAATATAATACATTTGTGGAATATGTAAGGGATGAAAAATGAGAGGCTGTAGATGTGCTTTCCTGAGGGTGCCCATGACAACCTACCACTCAGCATGGACACAGAGAACAAAACTAGTCCAAACAGCATCACCCTACTGATTTAGCTTAGAAAAAAACAAGTGTATCCTAGTTTATTTTAGATAAACAACATATTGATTTGCAAAACAGCATTTACAACTCAAAGCCTCATTGCTCAACAGCTGGCTGACATGCTTGACAATCATGCAATAATCTTTTGCTGAGTGATTCATGAGATTGTATAAGCAAGCAATAATCAGATTTGACCTTATGTGCATACTATTATCTCTGTTTGACTATACATAATTTAAGACTTTGGTGAAGGATTGTATGTTAACTGTTGAAGTATAAATACACTAACTGAGAACTTTATTAGGAACACTTGTACACCTACTTATTATCTAATCAGCCAATCGTGTGTCAGCAGAGCAATGCATAAAATCATTCAGATATGGGTCAGGAGCTTCACTTAATGTTCCCATCAACCATTAGTATGAGGTCAACGGAGAATGGCCAGACTGATTCGAGGTGACAAAGACTTCGGTAACTCAGATAACCATTCTGTATAATTGTAATGAGCAGAATAGCATCTCAGAATGCACAACACATCGAATCTTGAGGCGGATGGGCTGCAACAGCAGTAGACCATGTTGACGATTTATTAGGACCGTAGTGTTCCTGATGAAGTGCTCAGTGAGTGTATGTAGTCCACAGCTTTCAAGTCGTACAGTACTTGGTATATAAAACAAAACTAAAAATAATCAAGCTTTTCCCAAAGAGGCCAAAACTATCCTCTTATCAACTCATTATTAGAAACACTGTCTCCAAATGCACAAAAATGTGGAGAACTATGAATTTTTCAAACTAGACAACCCTGAACTAGCTGAGAGTCTTTGATCTACTCCCTAAAAGTGGTTTAGAGGACAGAACCATTACAATTCATTCAGCTAGATCACATCTTGCATATCCATTCACAATGCATTTCATATTATGTAGTGAATCTTCAAGAGTTCAAAGCTGTTTCCTAAGAGGAACAGACTGAATGGGCTAATCATATGTCTGGTATGTCTGCCTTTCACATTTGCCTTCCCCATTATAGGGATATTTCAAAAATAAATGGTACATTTTAAGCTATGAAGATAATAGTAAAGGAGGAAAAAGAAAGGAGCAGAAGCACACCAATCGCTGCAGCCTCCAAGCAGAAATGTTTCAATATTAAATAAGCTCATTAACAATTCTCCCTAAAGTTTTGATTAGAAATAAGAATATGACGTGAATAGATTTTACATTGTAACTCAAATTTCCCCTCACATTTTTATTAATTGAACCTCAAAAAGTTGGCAAAGTGCTTTACTTACAGTATAAAAATTAGACTGAATTTTTGTCTTGAAACAAGACCATTTTTTTTTAAATAACCTAAAAAAGTGCTTCATGTGGTAACATCTAAATTAGTTTTATTCAAGTCAATAATATGATTATGACTAAAACAAACTGACTACATTAGGTTACACCAATAAAACTAATTTCTAAGGGTCATATCAGCTAACAAGAGAAGGTTAACACTTTTTAAAGAGAGTATACTGTAGAGACAGTATATTCCTTGCCTTTATCAATAATAAACATATAACAAGATATATGACACACACCCATCCAAAAATGATGACCACTCAAGCTATTCAGCGCTAAATAAAAAGGGACCACTCATTAATGGTGCAAACATTATTTTATATTCCTAACAAAACAAAATGGTGTGAAAAAAAATCACTAAATAGAGTGCACATCGACAACATGTAGCAAACCAGCATTTCCCATTGAAAGCGGGACTAGTGTAAATTTAGGAATACAAACATGAGTCGTGTATATGCAACAAAACATGTTATACACACAGCATAATGGATGTCTTCTTATTATTACACTTATGGCCTTGTAAAAGAGAGCAATAAACTGTAGTGTCACTAATGGATACTCTGTCTTCTCTCTTAAGCTCTGAGAGACTTCAAATGCCAAGTCCTCAATAGAAATCACAGTGTGCAGGCACCAGACAAATCTCTAAAGCTTTGAGAGGATAATAAATGAATTATAATTTATACATTTAGCATTGGTGTCTTTTCTTTAATCACCATGGTTGTGTTGTTGCATCATTTCATGCCCCATCATTCATCAGAGATGGCTCCCAGATACTGATTGATTATGAGATGATTATATGATTATTGCATGATATCACAGAAAGACACTTTAAGTCACCGTAATTTAATGTTGTTATGAATGGATAGATTACAAATAAGACGTTCATTTGAAAAGCTGCTGTAAATAGTTTTTTTTGGAATTCCACACATAAAAGGCATACATGTATATTTATTATATATTTTTGCCATTCTGTTTGATGCTACTACTGGTGCATACATCTTTAAAAATAAAAACTGTTTTGAAAGCAATGCATTTTGAAAACAATGACTACTGCATGGGAAAAATCTACTGTGTAATACTGTGCAACCAAGGTAACCAAACAAACTACTGAAATCAAAAAATATAAATGCATTCCATCGTTTTCACATTTCTAACAAATCAGTGGAATCAGATGTATAAATGTACCAATTCACGTCATAATTTTCACAATTTCAGATTATTGCAGATTTAATTACTGAAATTAAAGGAATGTCCCAGTTTCAATACAAGGTCAATATAACATATAAAACATTTTGGTTACAGGAGGACACTTATCATGGAATTGAATGGAGCCAGTCCATAAACATGAAAATACACTCTGTTTCAAAAGTATAGCCAAAAGACGTAAATATTATACATGCTGACATGAGTTTAGTGTAATAAAATTGCTTACTAACCTTATTTCTGTGATGTTATACCCAAAACTAAACCTTCATTGCTATGACACTGTAACCTCAGTAATCCATGTAAGGGATTTACTCAAAATAAAATAATTTAGAACAGAGATTTCATCACACTAAAATAATGTTAGCATCTATAATATTTGTCTGGTGCCAAATTTATTTATTTATTTATTTTTTTAAACGAGGGATGAGTCAAAATTCATTTCTTTGGTGATCAACATCATGCCACAAATTCTTTTAATTGAGGAAAACTTGTACTGGAACATTTCTTCAAAGGAATTAAAGGGTGGAAGTGTATTAAATGAGCACATATGGTTATTTTTTCCCCATTTTTGGAGTAGATCATGATCATTGTTAATCCAATGTGATATTCCTAGTGAAAAGGGTGAAGCAAAGAGGAGTTTCAAATCATGTGCAATCAGTGCATCCCATTCATCTGCACATGCATTCATAATTTATGTAAGCTCATATCTTCATTGCAAACCCAGGTGCAGATGACACACTAAAGATTAAAAAAAGAATGCAAAAACTATGAAGTGCTTGTGTAACTAATCTCTCAAGCTGAGATTTATGCTCTTTTCTTTAACAGGTACACAAAGATGAAGTCAGCTACCAACATTTACATCTTTAACTTGGCTCTGGCTGATGCTTTAGCCACCAGCACTCTACCCTTTCAGAGTGCCAAATATCTAATGAACACCTGGCCTTTCGGTGAGCTCTTGTGCAAAGTGGTCATTGCTATCGACTACTACAATATGTTCACCAGTATTTTCACACTGACAATGATGAGTGTGGATCGTTACATTGCCGTGTGCCACCCAATCAGAGCTCTGGACTTTCGCACACCCGTCAAGGCAAAGATCATCAACATCTGTGTATGGATTCTGTCATCTTCCATCGGCTTCCCAGTCATGGCCATGGCTGTGACTAGAGTGACAGATACAGGTGAGAACAAGATGAGTTTGGCTAAGGCATTTAAAAAATTATCTCTGTAGTTGATTTGAAATGTTTTTTTTTTTTTTTACCCAATCAGATCTTTATTTCAAGTTTCACTGATATTCAACTCATAGTGTTTCTCTAAAGCATCTGTTTGAAAGTGTCAGAAAAGCTGTAGCATTTGAGGTTCTTGGAATTTGTGGCATTTAAAATCGCTTGACAGGCACAGCTTTCTTTCCTGTGTTGAAGAATATCCTATTGAAACAGGAAGTTTGGGTGGGCATATCAACAGTATTAAACAGCTACAGTATATAGCCAATTAGCAATCAACGTATTTTAAATAGTCACCATAAACCATGATTTGCTAGTTGGTCTCAGGTGGTATTAGGGGGAGGGACTCATTCTAGCAAGGAATTGATAGGACAAACATCCAACCTGATCTCATAGAATCTTTTCACAGAGAATCACTTTCCTGGTGAAATAAACACTAGAGGCGCTACAACAACTTTTTTTCCCCCTTTCACATAAATCACGAGTAAAACTGCATACTATAAATTCATAAATTCAAATGCCCTGTTTCTCATACATAACAAATGTTATGACACTTTAACTATAATACATGACCTGTAATGCAACGTGCATGATACAGCAATTGCAATTTTCTTGTCACACTTTGCTTTTTATGGCACTAACATTTAGGTTTAAAGTTAAGATTTAGGGTAGGGGGTAGGTTTTGAGTTAAAATTCAATAGAGCATTAACCTTTAAAACCTCATCTGTTTGGGAGAAAATGTAACTCTCTTTAAGTGCCACATAGTTGATATTTCACCTCATATCTGCCGTGATACGTGTAAGGAGCCACATGGACTAAAAGTCACAAAATTCCTGTCACAACTTTAAAAAAAATATCCTATGTCATAACATCTCACTGCCTTATCTGCCTTACAAAATGTGCCTACAAAAATTGAGAGTTCATGGGAAATTTGCCTCTCAACATTGTCACATGCAAAAAGCTTGTGATTCCCTGCAAATGCTTGCCAGAAGTTTGCAGCTTTTTTCCGGTAGTGATGAACCTGCAGAAAAACCATTATAGACAATTTGCAGCAAGTTTGCACCAAAACTAATTTGCATGTGAAAATAACCATGTGAATTGTCGATTTTTGTATGGGTGTTCATTCAAAAATATTGGTCATGAAAGTTTAAAACAATCAGTATTTTCAATCAAGAAATGTTATTAGGCCAAGGAAATCTTTTTAATATTTGTGTTATATTCTAATATTCTGGGGTTCTCTTTAGGCAAAACGGTCTGCATGGTGAAATTCCCAGACCCAGACTGGTACTGGGATACCGTGACCAAAATCTGTGTCTTCATTTTCGCCTTTGTGGTTCCTATTATGGTCATCACCATTTGTTACGGCCTAATGATTCTTCGCCTTAAGAGTGTGCGCTTGCTCTCTGGCTCTAAAGAAAAGGATAGAAACCTTCGTCGCATCACTCGCATGGTCCTGGTGGTGGTGGCAGCCTTCATCATCTGCTGGACCCCCATCCATATCTTCATAATTGTCAAGACCATGGTTGAGATCGACCAAAAAAATCTGCTCGTGGTGGCCTGCTGGCATCTGTGTATTGCTCTGGGCTACATGAACAGTAGCCTCAACCCAGTTCTGTATGCGTTCCTGGATGAAAACTTCAAGAGGTGCTTCCGAGAATTCTGCTGGCCATTTTGTTCTCGCATGGAGCAGAGCAGCTTCTCCAGAGCCCGTAGCACCACCAAAGAGCCCATCTCAGTATGTGCCAAGACAGAGTCAATGAAGCGGCCAACATGACTAGGCCTGGATCAGATACCTCCTGGTATACAATCAAGGACTCCGAAAGACCTGCAGTCTGAGGTCACTCAAATCTCCACCACTGAGTTCTAAGCTCCACTGGAAACCACATGAGGTTAATACAACTTGATGGCAACCACATCCTGAAGGCAAATGTTCTTTTTGGATTATCATCATGCTTTTTACCCCCACTTTTTTCTCTTTCTTGACCTAACTGAGTTGGAAACGCTGTGGATGGCTCTAAAATTATCTTCAAAATGTTACCTTAATTGTGGAAAGCAGATCATTTTGGGCCATTAAGCTTCTAACAATTAACTGAAAAAGACATCAAAGATTTGGCCTGGAATGGTCAATAGGAAATCAACATTCATTAGTGGTATATGAGCCATCAATGTGGATTCTCGTAATCGTATTTTTAAATGAAACCGAATACATTTCCTTTGTGATTTGTGGGAACTTGAAAGGGTTATTGATCATAGATTACTTTTGCTTATTACACAAATTGTCTGGTATATTTCCCAAAACATCAAAATAAGCTTTAAGATGGATTATTTCATTTAAAGAGACACTGCATTAGAATGTGTATTTCCCAGCTTCTGAGTATGAAAAAACCAGTCCATCAAATTAGTAGGATGTCCGATTACTCCAAGTATGGATGATGTACTACATTTTCTGAGATTCTGAAGTGTGAAACTAGTGGACACTATCCCTATAAGGGCACAAGAACAGAGGAGCCATCGGATTTGAATAAAATGTTAAAGAACTAGAAGCCAGACTGCTGTTTTAAAATGTAAGTTCTATAGGTACCAAGAAATGTATTTTTCATGTTTAAATTGTAGTTGTTGTTAGCACGTTATAAGTCAAACAATGCCAATGTAGTAGATGTAGTATGTGCAGGAATGTATTTATACTACACACCTGCATATCTACAGAATCTATCAATGCAGTGCTCTATAACAGTACGGGAATTCGGATGCAGTCAGGACAGTCTCTGCCTAACAAAGTGCACAGAGGCTTCTTTCCTTTACATAACAAAATGATTTAATTAAACATAAGGATAAGGAAATATGGATAAAAGAGAATGTATGTTTCAGTGTGCATTCAGAATGAATTACAGAAGGTTTACAGGTTAGTTTGAGCACTGCCACATACTGTATATGCTGTTAAAACAAACTTTAATACAGAATCTCAACACATCATTTCTTTTTAATGGTGCATGGTGAGGTATCATTGGTGAAATGTTGTTATTGGTAAATGTGTTTGATGCACTCTATAAAGTACACAGTGTTAATATTAGAAGCAGTTGTTTGTTGTGAATCTATCACAGAGGGATTTAGATATTGTCTTAAGAGTTCTCACTGAGTTATGAAGAATTTTAGTGTAATCATTTTAGCATTTCATTGACAGAGTTAAATGGCAAAAGTCTTTGAGCTTTTTTAAAATCATAAAATTTAAGTGACATTTAACAAATTGTTTTAAATTATAAGAGTTTTGTTTGAAATGTCTACTTTTCTGTTAACATTTCTAGAGTTTTTAGACATACTTTCTCTAAACAAGGCTGTGTGTTGATGTATTATAGACAGTATTCGCTTTGCAGTTGAAAAAGTGTGATTTACTTTTGCATAACTGTTGCATTTTTACTCATTCATCTATTTTTAATGGATGCAAGCCAATTATAACTAATTATTTGAACTGTCAATGTCAATGTTGTGAAAGTAAAAAAAAAAACATTAAAATGGTTCTGTAGATTGCATGGATTTCTGTAAAAACAACAAAAACAAAAAAAATCAATGAGTGAGATGACCGAATATCTAAGATATACATTCATCATCTCGTCTTTGATTAGGTGGTAATGAACAATATTTTTTAGAATGTATTAATGTTGGCTAATGTCAATTTCTGCATATACTAATACATTCTTTACATTAAACCTCTTAGACCCTACAGACTCTATGGACCCGCCAATGGGTTCTGTATCACGATAAAAGTTTACGCTTAAAATTTTTAAGTCATGTATACATAAGTCAGGCATATGAGGTAATAATCACTTATGCATTTGTTACATAAAATACCAAAATGAGGACTCAAAATATTTGCTTTGCAAATTAACGCCCCTAGAGATAATGGGGTAGAAATATGTACTTTTTTTTGTCTTTCACATAGCACATCAATGGATAAGTCATATATCAAAAGAAAGATCTGTCTGGGCAATGTGACAGTATAGTTTTTAGTGCCTGAATACCACAAAAATAATGAGAGAAATTTTATTTCTGTAAGTCATCAAATACATATTTCTCTTTTAACCATCTGGGGTCGGCGGACGCGACGGCGTGTCCTGCTGGATATTTTAATAATTACAGCAGAAACAACTTAAAATTTGGGTATACAGATAAGTGTAAGACATCATTAGAAATAAAGGGTCTACTTTTATTTGTGTACACTCACAATAACAACAAAACAGTGTGCTTTTGTAAAATAAAGAAAATAAAACGGGTGAGCTATCAGACGTCTCTGTGTTCACGAGCATATTTCTGAAAGACGTCACAAAAATTTACTGAAACTCCGCGAATACTTATCACACAAACGTGAACCATATGTCTAAAGTAATCTTAAAATGTCTACTTTTAAATAAAACAACTCAAATTTAAAACAAATATTCTGCTGCAATATAATCTGTATGAAACAAAGTGATGTACATGTTTTAGCTGGCTGAGCTCATTATAGCTAATGTGATCACACCCACCAGCAGAGCGCGCCATTCATACGCTAATGTGCTGAGACGATCAATTCAAATGGTGCACACACCCGACGGTGAGGTTTAATGTAAACACAACACAAATCAACTTTTCTGCATGTTTGTAATGATACACAGGCGATGAAACGTTTGGTTACGTATGTAACCTCCGTTCCCCGAGGGAGGGAACGACACGTTGTGTCGGAGAAGCGACACTAGGGGTCTCTCTTGAGCGCCGATATTCACCTCTGATCTATTGAAAAGGGCCAATGGGAGTTGGCAGTCAGTATTTGCATACCCGCCCCGGACATACGGGTATTTAAGCGGGGCAAATACGGAGTTCATTCAGGATTTTTCTGAGGAGCCGGAAATGGTCCGGCCACAACAGTGGCTCGGTTCAGCGACATGGCGGAGGAAAGACACAACGTGTCGTTCCTCCCTCGGGAACGGAGGTTACATACATAACCAAACGTTCCTTCTGTCGCTCTCCACGTTGTGTCGGAGAAGCGACACTAGGGGACCCATTCCAATCTTGTCATGCGCTGAACTGTGTACGTGAACCGCCGATACAGGGGCGGGCAGGGATTTCATCCAGTGCCGCGCATCATCTGTACCTGGCTGCACGTACCCTTCCCCAATGCCCCATAAGAACATCGGAATCCTTCTAGTTACCCTGGGAGGGGAACAAGGCGATGTTTACCAACATGGGAACGGGCCAGCCTGGCTGGGCCTCTTTTCTCTCTATGTTTCTCGCATAGAGCAATCATGGCCGGGGCCCTTACACGCATATAGGGAAGGGGGTCTTACCCAGACCCTGCGGAGACCACACCTGCCCTTTTTCTTGGGGAGGAAAAGTAGTAGACACGTCACACGGCCGTCTTAGGGCTCGTGTGGAAAGTATGGTGCGGTGGTAGATCCAGCCTCGAAAGGGGGGAGTTGCTACAGCACGGCGACCAGGGCAGCTGTAACTGCCTAAGGGAGACACGGGGGTCCGCTCGTAAGGGGACAGAACTGTGGAATTACACACAGGGGGAGTCCGAGCAGGAGGCCTTACCTGTGGAGCACCTATACCAGTACAGGGTAGCCATCAGGGTACCCGCAGTGGCTTGGGTCGGCGAGTTCCTCCGCTGAACCGCGGACCCAGAGGGCTAGGGAGGAATCGACCAGGGGCCCGACTTAGAGTGGGACGCCCTGGGAAGAAGGCGCACTACTTTACCTCGACGTCAGGAAAAGGGCGCTGGGCGCAAGCGATCCACCCGGCCGGTCAGTCTACGTGTTACCGAGTTCTACGGGCTCGGACCTGAGAAAATACGAGACGCAAGCGACTCAACGCGGAGGTTGTAAAACCTCGCGAAGGTGTTGGGTGTTGCCCAACCCGCGGCTCTACAGATGTCTGCTAGGGAGGTGCCCTTGCCAGTGCCCACGAGGACGCAACACCCCTTGTTGAGTGAGCTCGGACCCGCAAGGGTAGGGGCGCGGCCTGGGTGTGATAAGCCAGTGTGATGGCGTCGACAACCCAGTGGGCGAGCCTCTGTTTGGAGACGGCATTCCCTTTCTGCCGTCCCCCAAAGCAGACAAAGAGCTGCTCAGAGCGTCTGGTGCTCTGTGTGCAGTCCAGGTAAATGCGCAGGGCGCGCACTGGACACAGCAATGAAAGGGCTGGGACTGCCTCCTCCCGGGGCAGCGCTTGCAGGTTCACTACCTGATCTCGGAATGGTGTGGTAGGAACCTTGGGCACATAGCCCGGTCGCGGTCTTAGGATCACAGACGTATCTGCCGGACCGAACTCCAGGCAAGTGTCGCTGACAGAGAACGCTTGCAGTTCCCCGACCCTCTTGATGGAGGCGAGCGCGATCAGCAGGGCCGTCTTAAGAGAGAGGGCCCTGAGTCCAATTGATTCAAGCGGCTCGAAGGGAGGTCTCTGGAGTCCTGCCAAGACTACCGAGAGATCCCAGGAGGGAACTAGGCCTGGCTGGGAGGGATTCAACCTCCGGGCGCCTCTCAGGAACCTGAGGATCAGGTCGTGCTTGCCCAAAGAATTTCCGTCTACAGGATCGTGGTGGGCGGCAATGGCGGCAACATACACCTTGAGGGTGGACGGGGACAGCCTCTCCTGTAGGAACAGGAGCACTGACTTGATAGCGCATCTCTGCGGGTCTTCAGTTCGGGAAGAACACCAATCTGCGAACAAGCGCCACTTTAGGGCGTGAAGGTGCCTGGTAGAAGGGGCTCTGGCTTGGTTGATTGTATTCACAACGGTCGCCGTTAAGCCGGCTAGCTCTTCTGCGTCCCGTCCAGGGACCAGACGTGGAGGTTCCAGAGGTCTGGGCGCGGGTGCCAGAGCGTGCCCCGTCCCTGAGAGAGGAGGTCCTTTCTCAGGGGAATTCGCCAGGGAGGAGCTGTCGCGAGAAGCCTGAGTTCCGAGAACCAAGTCCGAGTGGGCCAGTAGGGGGCCACTAACGTGACTTGCTCCTCGTCCTCCCTGACCTTGCACAGCACCGGTGCAAGAAGGCTCACTGGGGGAAATGCGTACTTGCGCAGCCCCGAGGGCCAGCTGTGTGCCAGCGCGTCTGTCCTGAGGGGAGCCTCTGTTAGGGCGTACCAGAGCGGGCAGTGGGAGGTTTCCTGGGAGGCAAACAGGTCTACCTGGGCCTTGCCGAACCGTTCCCAAATCAGCTGGACCGACTGGGGGTGAAGCCTCCACTCCCCGCCAGGCAGGCGTTGTCGTGATAGTGCATCCTCTACAACGTTGAGCTTGCCGGGGATTTGAGTGGCGTGCAGCGACTTGAGTCGCTGCTGGCTCCATAGGAGGAGACGGCGGGCGAGTTGTGACATGTGGTGGGAGCGTACGCCGCCTTGGCAATTTATGTACGCCCCCACTGTGGTGCTGTCCGATCTCACGAGGACATGTTTGTCCCGAACTAACGGGAGGAACTTCCTGAGAGAAAGAAGGACGGTCAACAACTCCAGGCAATTGATGTGCCAACGCAGCGGGGCCCCTTTCCAACGGCCCGCTGCTGCGTGCCCGCTGCACACGGCACCCCACCCGGACCGGGAGGCGTCGGTTGTGACCAGGACGCGTCGGGACACCTGCTGCAGGGGCACTCCTGCCCGTAGAAAGCAGAGGTCTGTCCAGGGTCGGAGTGTTTTGAGGTAGGCGGGGGTGATCCTTACCCGATGCGTGCCGTGGTGCCATGCTTGTCTCGGGACTCAAGTCTGGAGCCAGTGCTGGAGTGGTCTCACATGCATCAACCCCAGCGGTGCGACCGCCGCGGAGGACGCCATATGCCCCAGGAGCCTCTGGAAAAGTTTTAGAGGGACCACTGTGCCTGGCTTGAAGGAAGCGAGGCAGTCCAGCACCGACTGAGCATGCTCGCTCGTGAGACGTGCTGTTATTGAGACTGAGTCTAACTCCAACCCGAGAAAAGAGATGCTCTGAACCGGAGTGAGCTTGCTCTTTTCCCAGTTGACCTGAAGCCCCAAGCGGCTGAGCACCTGGTCTCTGTGTGCGCATAGTAACTCTCGAGAGTGTGCTAGGATGAGCCAGTCATCGAGGTAGTTGAGAAATGCGGATGTTGGCTACTCGTAGCGGGGCAAGGGCGCCTCTGCAACTTTTGTAAAGACGCGAGGGGACAGAGACAGGCCGAAGGGGAGGACTTTGTACTGGAATGCCTGGCCGTCGAACGCGAACCGTAAGAAGGGTCGGTGTCGTGGCAGAATTGAGACGTGGAAGTACGCGTCCTTCAGGTCTACCGCTGCGAACCAATCTAGATGCTGAACGGCAGCCAGAATATTTCTCTGCGTGAGCATTTTGAACGGGAGTTTTAACAAGGCCCGATTGAAAACTCGCAAGTCCAGGATTGGTCGTAAGCCGCCGCCTTTCTTGGGTACAATGAAGTAAGGGCTGTAGAAACCCTTCCTCATTTCGGTTGGAGGGACGGGCTCTACCACGCCCTTGGCTAAGTGGGTCGTGATTTCCACGGATGCCCCTGAAGGGGGCGGGAGCCGGGCAAACTGAATTGCGTAACCGAGTCGAATGGTCCGGTGCAGCCAGCGTGATGCGTTGGGAAGCGAAAGCCACGCTTCCCAGCTCTACGATAGGGGCACCAAAGGGATGAGTATTTTGGACGTACCCGGTGGAGCCTCGCAGCAGAGCAGAACAGGTAATGCAGCGTCGGGCGGCTTCGTTGCGGCCTGAGGCTGAGGTGCTGAGAATAGACTCAAAGCACTTACCTTGCTCCGCGCACCCGGCAGGGGCGGGTTCGTGACTGAGGAGGAGGTCTGATGCTGGCGTCCTCTGGACTCGTCTGAACCGGCCGGCCGGGGGACAGTCGTGGGCAGGCGGAAGGCGGGATCGCCGCGTCCGGTGTACCGGGACTGTCGTAATCTGAAAGCAGATTGCCGTGAGAACAGCATTTGCGGGCCAGGTGACCCAGAGGCAAAGGAAATAGCTCTATTATTGAGAATGTGGAAAATGTAAAAACAAAGGATTCTCCTCCCGGCCCTTCACCGGGGAACGGAGAGGTCTCACCACCTCCGGAGCTAACGTCTCGGTCTCTGGGTCGGTCATCTCAGGAGCGCCTGGGAGCCTTCCGGGTCCTCGAGGGGGTCCGTGAGACGAGGGGGCGTCCTCTTTCTGCGGGGAGCTCAACGCGGGGCTGAGAGCTAGGCCCGCTCTCGTTCGTTGAGGCGGTGCACCACTTCCTTTCTTCCTTGAAAGCCGCAGGAGGACGCCCTCGGTGAGCAGACAGGGCATGGCCCCTGGTGGAAGGTTTGTGGCGGGGCAGGACGTGTGACCTGGCCTCCGTCTGTTTCTTCACCACTGAGGACTGCTGGGTGGAGTCGTCAGGTGGTGTCGCCGAATGGAGCTGGGAGACTGGAGAGTTTTGAGAAAGTGTGCTTTGTCTACCTCCTGTACTACGACCAGATCCAGTCCATTTGTTATGTTTCTGGACCACGAGGGTGGAGTGCAGTTCCTGCAGCACGTCAAGAACAGGACTACCCAAGTGCAAATCTTGAATTGCCTTGGCCCGGTGGACTTGCAGGGAGGGGCCATGGCATGCAGGGGGGGGAGCGGTCTGGGACCGTTCGACCGCCAAGGGTAGTGAGAGCGGAGGAGCGAGGAAGCTTGGCTCGCTCAGCTCGTCGTGCACGTCCGGGAAGGAACGGGGGGAGGGCGCGGCTGTGGGCGGCGCACCAGCCCGTGAATCATCAAGCCCAGGGAAGCATAGCGGATCTCCGTGCGTCAGGCTCAGACTGGGCAAGCAGACCCGTAGGTGGCGGCCCAGGCGAGTTATCCGCATCCGATGCCGCTGTGACGCTCTCCGATGCAGCGGTGATGTCGTCATCCAATGTCCGGGAGCTCCAGGGACCGGGCGGCCGGCCGTTAGGCGGACCGCGCTTATCCCGAGCTCATGAGGGGAGCAAGCAAGCGTACGGGGGGGGTTTCGAGCGGTTTTTACCTGGCGAAACGCAGCCCGCCATTATCCCGGGATCATCTTCATTGCTCGCGGCGCCTGCGTCAATCCCGTAGGAAGGAGGCGAGGAGCGGAGAGCGGCTGAAGTGGCTTTCTTCCTCACAAGAAAGCAGAGATCGCAACGCTGCTGCAGCTATGTTGTCAGGCTGAAAACATAACCCATTGGAGAGCATGCTCATCCCGAGCCCGGACGGAAAACAGCAAGCGTGCCGGGGAGGTGGGGGGTTTCAAGGGGGTTCACCCGGCGAAACGCAGCCCGTCATTGACCCCAGATCGGTTTCATCGCTCACGGCGCCTGCCTCAATCCCGTGGGAAGGAGGCGAGCGCTGGGCGGCTGAAGCTGCTCTCTCACTACAAGAGAAAGCCTAAGACCGCAATACTGTCATGGCTATGTTTTTGTACTGAAAACATAGACCATTCATAAAAACGCTGCCTGCGTGTTTCGCAACCCAGGTACGCCAGGCGGTTTTATGACCGCCAGAGGTGGGGAGAAATCACCGCCTCCAAAAACTACACAGGGGCGGAAAGGCATCTTCAGAAAGACGCGTCCTGAAAAGGACGTTCAACGCCGCTGTGTTTGCTCTTTTAGAGAAATTTACTCTTTTAAGGAAAATAACTCTTTAATATACACAGTGTGTATGTGTGTCACGATGTCGGCTCAGGGCAACAATGCACGTGCAAAGTGAAGGAGAAAGCCGCTGTTGTGCGGCGTCAAGATCCAACAGCATGCAGATCGTCAGAGGAAACAGGAATGTTTTATAGTGGTGTGTAAACTCGCAGCAACTGCAGACAGACCATCGGCTCCGAAGAAATTTTCTGAATGAACTCCCGTATTTGCCCCGCTTAAATATCCGTATGTCCGGGGGCAGGGTATGCAAATACTGACTGCCAACTCCCATTGGCCCTTTTCAATAGATCAGAGGTGAATATCGGCGCTCAAGAGAGACCCCTAGTGTCGCTTCTCCGACACAACGTGGAGAGAGCGACAGAAGGGGAACTCCTGGATATTAAGGAAGAGTTAACATTTTCCTCAGAAGAAGAGTGGAACTCCGATGAACATTTGTATTTTGAGGAGAGACTTGATCCAGCCGAGGATACGATTTTGGACGAGTAAGTCATTTAGTTTTCATTAGTTGACATGCTATTTTATATAAACATGTACATATTTTACTAGTGGGACTGTTTTCAGACTTGCCAGCCAGGATTCAGAGTATTGACATTTGAAATATATCTCAATTAGCAAGTTTTAGTTACATTTAAATGCTGTTTCGGCTAAAGCAGGAATTTTAATTTGAATGTTTTATAATATAAATATGATATAAAAATAATATGAATGTTTAGGTTATATTTTAACTAGCGTTTATGTTGCCTCATTGTCATCAACAAAGCTTGTGCTTGTAAATATGTGTTCAGGTTAAATGAGTAAAATGCACTTTAATATGCCCATATTAGAAAATCAGCATATTATAATGATTTCTGAAGTATCATGTGACACTGAAGACTGCGGTAATGATGCTGAAAATTCAGCTTTGATCACAAATTGCATTTTACAATATATTAAAACAGAAAGCTGTTTACAGCATTGCTGTTTTTACTGTATTTTGTATCAAATAAATGCAGTCTTGGTGAGCAGAAGAGAATTCTTTTAAACGGTAGTGTAGGTCTAAAATTAAGTAAAGTCTTTATGTAAAGAAAATGTATAGTGAGATTACTTATTTTAACTTAAAACTTGATTTTGATCATTAAGTCTCCTCACATTCATTCTATTTCTGTCACATTCCTCATTGATAGGTCTTTTGTCTCTTCAGGTGTGAATCACAATCGTTCACGCCTCCTCGCATATTACCTTTCAACACTAAAACTGTCTTACAAAAGATCAATTACTATATTGTTTTGTATGAATGAATGATCAGGATGGTTTTCACGTCATTTTGTAGCTAAAACTCTAGGCTACAAGATACAGTTCTCAAAAGTCTTGTGGACAAATATGTATTATGTGTTATATAGCCTTATTTCAATGACTTAAAATTATAGTTTTTTCAAAAACCATGCATAAGTGTTATTTTCTAAAAAATACAAACGTGTTCACAAATGTTGCTCACATATTACTGTAGCCCTGTTTGTGCTGAATACAGTGTTATCAGACTTTAGCCATTAATATGTTTTTAAGCAACTGAAAAAGGCATGTCAAAACTTCTCCAGGGCTCAAAACACCCTCAGACCCCAGAGGGTTAATATACCAATCATTGTTATATATTCTTGTACATTCATATGTTATATTTATATCTTTAAAACTTTATATCTGCTCCTACCTTGGGCAGTTTTCTAAAATTAGGCATTTTTTTACTTGTCTGTGAGCTTGCTTGGCTGAATAATCCAATGTTATATTTTAGATGTCCAGAACAAAATATGTAATCCAGCAGGAAAAGCATGCTAAAATTAATCATCAGAAAAACATTATTTTGTTTTGAAAACATTTTATTTAATTTTTTACAAAAATCAGTCCTCAGTATGTACAAATGGTAAGCGAATGGTGAGCTTTTAAATTTGAGAGTGAAAAATTGCAGGCAGCAGGCCAACATTTTTTTAAGGGGTTGTATATGTTGACATCAATGCATTATGAACATTAACAATCCAAAATAGTTTTTGGATAAATTATGATTAACCAATATTAATAAATACTGTAAAAAAAAAAAATTGTTCATTGTTAGTTCTGCCTTGATACCTAATGCAATAACTAACATTAACATAGAAACTTATTGTAAAGTGTTACCAGTGAGGTTCACACTTGCTCTCTGTGACAGGTTGTATATTTAACTAGACCAATCAAAATAGTTTAGGTAAATATAACACAAATGCCCTCAAAAAGACAGGTAAAATGGAAATCTACTATGCTATGTCTAATTTGGTAGGTGCTTCACAACTTGAGCACTTTTATTTGTTTTTAAGTTCTATTCAGTATACAACTTATAGACCCCCTATTATGAAACATACTGGATAAGGGTGCTTTAATCAAGAACTGGACTGCACGCGTCTAGAACAGGAAATGGTTGTATAATTGCCTCAAGTAAACAAACTGTTAAACCAGTTTTGAAGTGAAAGAGGGAACAGGCAATAGGATGTATTATCTATGGTATCATTTTGAAGTCAGGGCAAGTTTTTCATTTTAGCCATATGCAGGTATACGGTGAAATTAATGGCCATTTCACCTGGTGTGCTTATAATAGTCAAAGTGTTTTTTGCTGATTACTTATTTTGCCAAGATGACAATTTCATGCGGTGTTTGCATGCCATTTAATGTTTTTTGCTAGAAGCAAACCATGTCTGGTCAGTATGTTCATCTTAGGTCTGTTTTGTCCATGTGCTGCTTAAAGCAACTTTTATTTGTCCCCATAGCTAGGGAGACAAACTGCCTATAAGGTAGATGGATTTAATCATCAGGTCGGGGAAAAGAATATTAATAACATTAATCTGTGTGCAGTTCGCATTTTCTCCCCTTGTTCATGTGGGTTTCCCCACAAGTACGAAAACATGCATGTTTAGTTAATTGGAGACTCCAATTTGCCCTGTAGATGTGAGTGAGAGTCCCCCAGCCACTGAGGGTTGTGTCAGGAAGGGCATCCGGTGTAAAACCTGTGCCAAGTCAAATACGCAGATCACAGATGGTCTGATGTGGTGACCCCTAACAGGAGCAGCCGAAAGAAGAAGAAGAATCTATGTTTAGAAATAAGAGAGGTTTTTCTTATTTAGGAGTGGTGGTGGCGTAGTGGCTAAAACGCAGGGCTGTTAATCAGATGGTCGTTGGTTCTAACCCCACGGCCACCACCATTGTGTCCTTGAGCAAGGCACTTAACTCCAGGTTGTTCCAGGGGGATTGTCCCTGTAATAATTGCACTGTAAGTCGCTTTGGATAAAAGCGTCTGCCAAATGCATAAATGTAAATGTAAATGTTTTTCTCGTGCCATTTTTGCAGCATAATGGAAAGGGGGATGCTGTGTGCTTTGTAGATATACATTTAATTACATTTTTGTTTTAAACTTTTCAAAATTCTAAAACTTCCAGGTTTAAATAACATTTTGAATTCCATATTTTCAATGTGGTCCCAGAATTGTATCTAAAATTCAAGAGAGAGAATGTACATTATAGCAGAGTCAGTCTATCTTTTGGCAGATATTATTTTCTTTTTTAAAACACAGCAACCTAACAATTAGCACCACAAAAATAATCAATACCTTGTGCTATAATAGGGGATAATGGACTCTGGAAATGAGGTATAGAGCGACACAGAGTCTTGACTTGCCAACACACACAAACATACACAAACTTGGCTAGTAAATGGCCTGAACAACAAACACCATCATTATGGTCAGCAAATCTCTTTTATGTGGTCCTCCGGTTCCTCGTGACTATGGTTTGGATATTCTGTTACATAATGACAAACAGTGGACCAGAGAGCAATGCTGTTCTATGGCTGTTTACAGAGTGGGTGGAAAGAGGCATCACAAGGCACAATAATGACAAGAGGCACAGCATGTCAGCTAGTTTGAACAGGAAAATCAAACCCTGCACAATATTTTCCACTACCCTTTCAAGACACCTTATTAACATGCTGTGGATTATTTGGGTTTAGTCAGATTGATGAGATATTTAAAGGGTAGTACACAAAACTATTTCTTGTAAATAAAACATTGCAAGTGATGCAGTCTGTCTATGCTCAATCAATGCTCAAATCAATAACTGGGAAACTGGGTAGCCCCCTTAAGTATTTGGACACTTAAGCCTCAGTTAAAAAAAAATGATGAGTGTTTCTGCAATAGATGACAAAACATTAAACAAAGTCGCATTTATTTTGAACAAAGATAGTACAAGGACATTTTTCAAACTAAAAAAATTTACAAAAAGCTGTTTGTTAAGTTTTAAATGACCCTGAGACCAGTTGGTTTGCAATGCTTATAAACATGAATCAGAACAGTTAGTTCTGAGAAAAGGTCTAGCATAATTAGTTTTCACTTGGTTTGATATCTTGTCATCTATCATAATGTCATTCATACAGACCCAGAAGGAATGCTGACTTTTTGCCAGTTTCTGTTCTTTTCTTTTTTCTTTCTTTGAAAATCTGCAGAATTCTATGGAATGATTTAAACATAATAAAATGTGAAAAGTTGAGAGAAATAGAGTCCTAATAGTGGCTGACAGCATTATCAAATTTACTAGAATATTTAATAAACAAACACAAATGTGGGACTCGTGGGTGTCCCAAATCTGCTGACTTTTCTGCTACATTCTGCATGCACTGTTTAAAGTAAATTAAAGTAAATGTGCGGTGTATTGTGAAAACCGCCCTTTTAAAATAAAAATTACAACTTAAAAAGTGTTGGGTTACTACTAAGTTATTTAAAAATAGTAATCCACTACAAATTACTAATTATTTGTCTAAAATTGTAATGTGAATACTTTACTAATTACTTCATTAAAATTAATCACATTACTGATTACTTTAAAGTTACTTTAAAAAACATTTTCCCACTCAACAAATTTAAAATAATGTCTAAATCTTTTCCTTCATTGTTACAAACAAGCCATACACACGGCACCTCACATTTCTCCTTCACAATGACTCTTAACGTTGCCATAATTCATGTATTCTACTTAAATAATATATTAGAAATAAGCAAAAACCTATAATTTACTTAAAATTAATTGAAAGTCTGTATCTGATTACAAGAATTTAAAATGTAATACATTACACAATGCAATTTGTTTGACTAAAAGGTAATTAGATTACAGTAACTAATTACTTTGTAATTGGAGTACCCTCAACACTCCACTTAAGTGTCCAAATACTTTTGGGGTCACTGTATATGGAATAATCAATTCAATGACAATAATAATATATATCATTTTCTTGGAGTTACTAATGGTCTCTTTGATTTTTGTAAAATTATGCAAATTTAAGACAGAAATATATATTTGTTACATAGCCACAAAAGATTCAACAATTAAAAGACCAGGACAACACCATGAGATAACATTAAAGAATTGGTGTTTGACAAACATTTTTAAATAAGTTAAAATTAGACCTGTCATGCTCCAGTCTTGCAAGACTAACAGTTCCTAAATATAGCTGCAAGCAGCGATGACGGTCCCAAGCACAACTGGTCCATTTCCACCCGGTTGCTTTTGGAAAACAATGCAAGATGGACACATGCATTTGGCATTATTCTAAAAAAATTTTTTTTTTTTAAATTAAGCAATTTGAGAGGACTATTTTAAAGTCTGTTTTAAGAGCCACACTTCTTTCTGCCATATGACCATGACACAAAATAGTCAAATCCATGTGATTAGCCCCCCAAGTCTAAACGTACATCTCAGTTTTTATCTAAATCACACATTGTACACAATTTCCCATTTTTCACCATTAATTTAATGCCTCACCATGGCAACACATTGGATTTATCAAAATCTGTTTGCAATTTAGCATCTTTAATGTCATAACATTATTGGCATAATGTTGACTATGAATCATCTAGGAGGAGTATTTAAAAGTTCAGAGAATGCAATATTCAAAAAATCCCAAATATCAGACTTCCTTTTGGGCAGACCTAATGACTATAATTATGAAAAATGTCCAGCTTGATGAGAACTATATATGTAAAAATGTTGGTCACTGTAGGTGAAAATGGGGGTGCTACAAAAGCCGTCTAAGACACCCATTTTAAAGGAGGCACTAAAATACATTTAGAACATTACAGTGAAAACATATTTAAATGTTAAAAGAATGCATTTTAAAACATGCAACATGTGAGTGACAGCATTTATATATCATGATCTCTGCTTATGATCCGATCCAATTGACTGAAGAAAAAACAGCATGCATTTCATTATGAGGGTCCACTGATGAAAATGCAACAACCACATCAGATTGGTTAAGTAACATTATTACCTTCTAGTTGAAGTTCTGTTAAGATTTTTGCATCTGTGATTATTTGGCAGCTTTAATCACCTGAAATGTTTGCTAATATTATGCCAAATGTTTCTAACGGAAACATATTATACAGGATAATCTTTTATGTATGTAAATATGTTTGATGCCATTTGTTAAAATAAATTACATAATATAAATGTGAATCCATCTATCCATCTATCTATCTATACTGTGTCGAGCAGGACATGGCCGAGCAGCATCAGGGCCCAACGAGTCGGAAGAGTTAAATGGTAAATGAGTTCCACCTGTGCACCACACAATTCTTGCATTCCAGTGAGGAGCAGTGGGAGTATTTAAGGGGAGAAGACAGTGGCAGATGGGGAGAGAGAGACACACAGAGCTGTGTGTGTGTCACAGTGACTGCTGAAAAGCAAGGCTGTTGTGTGTTTTTTAATGTGTTTGTTTATTATGTTGAAAAGCACATATATGTTTTGATGTTCACTGAAAAGTGTGGCGTTAAAGGCTTACATGGATTGTTCCCGCTTCCTTCTCTCTCTCTCTCTCTCTCTATATATATATACACACACAGGGTTGGGGAGTAACGGAATATATGTTTTTTATTTTTAGGATTACGTATTTAAAATACAAAATATAAGTAACTATTCCACTACAGTTACAATTTAAATCATTGTAATTAGAATACAGATACATTAAAAAATTATTTTGATTACTGAAGAGATTACTCTGCATTTTTTCAATTAATATTTAGTCCTTTCAGATGGAAAACATTTATACATATAAATGATTAGATCCAAAGTGCATTTGAACAGTGGTGAAACACTTTCTTATGATGTTACATTCATACGAGCAGACAGAAGTAAGTTTGAAGTAAATTTGGAGCAGAAGAAATAGAAATAGCATAAATCTGAAAATTGACGGTTTATTTCTAAGATAAAATGCTATTTCTATTTCATTTCACATGCACATTACCAGGCATGATCATATTTTTTTATCAAGAAAATTCACATTGGATCATAATTTTTTTTTTCTAGTAAGACCTTTGATATTAAGGCAAAAATCGTTTTCCTGTAAAAATGTCTAAAAATCCTTAAAACAATATAAATTTGAATTCTCTTGTTTTAAAAACAACACTGCACAAGATATTTAGGTTTTTCAGAGAATGTATTTTTAACATGTGTATTTTGTCTTGCTGTACTGGCAGAGTTTTTATAGCCAAAACAAGTGAAAATATCTACCATTGCTGAATAAGTAATCCAAAGTATTTAGAATACATTACTGACCTTGAGAAATCTGATGGAATTACAAATTACAGCATGTATCGTGTAATCTGTAGTGGAATACATTTCAAAAGTAACCCTCCTAACCCTGTATATATATATATATATATATATATATATATATATATATATATATATATATATATATATATATATATTATAAATTGTCCTGCTTTTATTTGCAGCAAACTTAACATGTGTAAATATTTGTATGAACATAAAAAGATTCAACAACTAAGACAAGTCTCACAGACATGTGACTAACAGAAATGGAATAATGTGTCCCTGAACAAAGGGGGTAGGGGGTAACTGTCAGTGTCTGTTGCGATCCCACTCTTCCACCAAGGCACTTTACCCAGACATTTCTTGGGGGATTGGCCCTAGCCCTCACCCTCTGATCCAACAGGTCCCAGACATGCTCAATGGGATTGAGATCCTGGCTTTTCGCTGGCCATGGCAGAACTGTCTTGCAGGAAATCATGCACAGAACGAGCAGTATGGCTGGTGGCATTGTCATGCTGCAGGATCATGTCAGGATGAGCCTGCAGGAGAAAAACCACATGAAGGAGGAGGATGTCTTTCCTGTAACGCACAGCGTTGTGATTGCCTGCAATGACAACACTTAATCCAGGTTGCTCCGGGGGTATTGTCCCTGTAATAAGTGCACTGTAAGTCGCTTTGGATAAAAGCGTCTGCCAAATGCATAAATGTAAATGTAAAAAATGTTGCCACAAAGTGGTCATGATGGACTGCCACAGTTCCAAAGTTACACTGCAGCTACGAATCCAGTAATTTCACTTTTCCAGTTGTCACAACATAATCAGTTACGTTGCCCCGACGAAAGTTTGGTCATTAAACTACTCTAATTCGGATAGCTAGACATCATAAGCAATATGACTGACAGTGAAAATAGTGGTTTTCAGCCCTATGTTTGAACCGAAGTCAGACACTGATGAGGGAGAGACTTTGTCAGAAGTAACAACTTTGAGAATGAACCAGGAAGTTTCCGAATGGTTATTTGATAAATTTATTTATTTGTTGTAGGGTTTTTTCAGCAGTTTTGCAACGATGGATGAGCAACACACACACAAATGCTGTTACAATGTTCGCTATGCGCTATAACTAAACAAAACACACAATCAATCATGTCCGTCGGCAGTGTCTGTCAACAGTCGTGGGCAGGGCCTGTACAAAGTGACGTCACTTTGAACAGAATCTGCGAACAGCTTGTTCTGAGACACTGTTTATGATTAATGGGGATTATAAAAAAAGGATTGGGTGGATGTTATTATTATAGGGTGGTTGTGTACACACACTGCCAACACACATTTATGTTCAAATACCATGTAAAAGTAAATTTCGCATAATAGGTCCCCTTTAAAGTCCTAATCTGTCCATATTAAACTATATATTTTAATTAACAAAGATTGCATCCGCACCTCAGTGGATGTATATCTTGTGTGGGGACACTTTTTTTAATTTTTCTGTGGGATTCGACTGTAAGTGCAGAATTCGCAGCAATGAGGAGCACTTGCCACACATTATCAATTCCTCAAGTAGGCTACATCACTGCGGCACATACGTTGCTATCTTCTTAATACTGTATAATTAACACTTACATTTTCTTTAATTATAAGCAGTTATTGAGCATGTTGTTGTTATTTTGCTAGCCATCTTAAACTGAGCTTTAACTTTAAATGTTGTTCTTTTGATAAAATAACTGATAAACGTAGTTACAAATACTTAGAACATACATAATGTACGAAAGAGGGATACCTTCTAGACACGACTTAATAATTTGAAAAATTACTGAGTCACATGATGCCATATGAGGATAGGACGTGTGAACGGCAAGCTCTGTGTACTTTGCTAGTTTCTAATACTTTTTATGTCTTAAACTGGTGAGACTCAATACACCCTGATTCTTAACTGTCTTATGAAGACAATATGTCAAATGATTAAAAATGGTGGAGATATTAAAAGGCACTTACGTGCTCAAGCTGATACCCCAGACGGTGCAGCAGGCCAGGGACTCTGTTTGGATGGTGCGGCGTGAGAAATTCAGTGGCAACTGGCGAGCATGTCTGCAATGCTGGCAAATGTCATCACAAACTTGGAGGATCTGGCTGTAATACGTCAAAATTCGAGGTGGTTACAAGATTGTCGGACGTCAAAAAACGGATTGATTATCTGGTTGCATTGGAGAGGGAATTAGCTGCTAATCTGCTAGCGACCAAGACAGACTTAGAGCATGTTTGGGAAAAACTGGAGGATTTGGAGAATAGTTATCGATGAAAAAACATCTGAATTGTTGAAATTCTCGAACATGAGGTAGGTCAAGATGTGGTAATATTCCTAGATGAGCTCTTTCCGAGTCTGCTCGAGATAACAGGCCATAAGCTGGAAATCGAGCGAGCTAACAGGGACCCGGTTCGGAGATCTGTTCGCAAATTTGAAAAGAGAGAATTGTGATTGATACACAAGGAATGCAAGAATCTCTCACATCAACGGAAGATCGCTTTTGCACTGATGTTTCCGGCCAAATTGAGAACAGAGACTAAAGGATGGCCACAAAATAGTAACATGCCCACAGCAAGCAACGTCTTTCATAAAGAGGGATATTTCAAAGTCTGTTATACGTGCCAAACTTCCTTCCACCAGTTGGTGGCGCTATGACCATGACCCACAATAGCAACATCAATGTGATCAGCCCACAAGGGCAAACATTTGGCTCAATTTTGATGTAAATAGCACGAAGCACGCAGAAGATTTGAGACAAAAAATGGGAAAAAGGAAGTATCACGTCGCCATGGCAATGACATTCGATACATCAAAAATCCATTAGCAATGTAGTATCGTCAATGTTTTGGCATGACCTGCAACATGAAATCCCTAGGAGAATTAAAAATTCCAGAGCATGCATTTTTCAAACAATCCAAAATAGTTGATTTCCTGTAGGGCAAAGCTAATGACTATCAATGTGAAAGTTGTCCAGCTGGATGAGATCTGTGTGTACAAAGTTTGGTGACAGTAACTCCAAAGGGATGTGCTACAGAACCCCCTGAACATGCCAATCTTCAAGGGGGTGCTACAGAGCTCCCTCTACACACCCATGTATGAACATTTGCCAAGACCTAATGGCTGACATCTGGAAGTATTTTAAAAAACATACCCATACCAATGAGACAAATCTACGCCCTGTTCAGTTTCCATGGTAACACATGGTTGATTATGAAACAAGATGCTACACAACAAAGTCTGGTCTAACTATTTAAGATGACATACTAATAATATAAACATTTGATGCACATTATACAAATATACTCACCTAAAAGAATAAAAAATAACAACAGCAGTGCTTTTCTTGCATAAATGATAGTAGTATAAGCTGGTTATAACTGGTTTTCCAGTCTGGCCAGGGTGCTGCTCAGGTTTATCTGTTGACCAGAAAGTCTCTCAAACTGACCAGCTAAGGCGGTGTTATGTTTTTTTTTTTTTTTTTTTCCCCACCCCAGCAGGGTTGGATTTTCAGATAATGTGTTTTGCTAATCTCAACATGCTGTAAGAACTGTATGCTTATCTGAAATTTATGCACAGCCTGCAGGGAAACATTTTAAATATTTTCTTGACCTTTTGGAAATGCAGAGAGAAATCCGTTTCAGCTGATCAAGACATATTTACAATCATATGAATACAGATGCTTCATCGCTTTCAGTTTACTAGCGTTAATAATAACATTTAAAGGTCTCATGTAAAGCAAGTGCACACTTCCCGGTGCAGCTACCTCATGCTGTCTCCCACCGGGCATCGAAAAACATCGATAAGAGCACTAAATGATGGTGTTCAATTAAGTGCTTGTACAAGAGGATGTTAGCATTTCAAAGCTTCTAGAAAAAAAATTAGCCTTGAAGGGCTTTTCAGCAGTCTCTCAGCATGATTCATTGTGGGCTGTAGCATGAAGAACAGACCAAGAGCACAACACCTCTACATGGGTTCTGAAGTGGTGCTTTGATCTGCAAATCTGATCAATAGCGACCAAACCATTTCACGCCTCAAGTAGGCCTACTTTCACAATTCAGGAGGACATACGATATACTGCTTATATAACATTGAATTGTGACATTTCATAAATGTATATCTTTTGGAATAAATTTATGCTAATGATAGCAGGGAACCACTTACCACAAGCTGGTAAATGTATCAATACAGTGCCTATAGAGGGTCATCGTGCCTTGTCAAAATCCTTATCATTTATCACATTACGCACCCAGGAAATATATAGAAATTCACTCAAACCTTTTACAGCAGTATTTACACATTATAACCTTTAACATCAAAGTGTAAACAGCAAGTTAAAAAAAATCTACACAATGATACATTTAGTAAAATACCTGGTTTGGATAAGCGATCAGCCACCTAAATATAACCATTATAAACTTGCTCAGGTGCAACCAATAACCTTTCGGATCACATACCTGGCTAATAGGCCCCCAACTGACATAAACTGCAGTTGTTTTGATTACTTCAGAATAAAAAAGCTGTTCCATGAGGATTCCATTACTAGTAGTGCACGGTAATGTATTCAAGAATAAACTAAACTCAGCAAAAAAGAATTTCCCTTTTTCAGGACACAGTATTTTAAAGGTAATTTTGTAAAAATCTAAATAACTTTACAGATCTTTAGTAAAGGGTTTAAACAATGTTTTCCATGCTTGTTCAATGAACCATAATTAATTAACATATACCTGTGGAATGGTTAAGACACTAACAGCTTACAGATGGTAGGCAATTAAGGTCACAGTTATAAAAACTTGGGTCACTAAAGAGACATTTACTGACTCTGAAAAAGAAGAGTGGGATGACATCTCACAGCAAGAACTGGCAAATCTGGTGTCCAAGAGGAGATGATGCACTGCAGTACTTAATGCAGCTGGTGGCCAAACCAGATACTGACAATACACATTATGTTCAGGGACACATTATTCAATTTATGTTAATCACATGTCTGTGAAACTTGTTCAGTTTACATCTTAGTTAAATGTTTTTATGTTCATACAAATACTTACACATGTTAAGATTGCTGAAAATAAAAGCAGTTGAAAGTGATTTTATATGGTTGGAAAGGTGCTTTCAAAAGGGCTCTGGGATAAAATTGTGGAATGGCACAGGTTAGAAGGGTACAAAAAGATTTCAAAAGTTTTCCATCCCTCACCGTTCAAAGCATTATTAAGTGGAAAATGCATGGCACCACCAAAACCTTGTCTTGATCGGGCTATCCCTCCTAACATTAGGACCGTGCCAGGATGCTATTGATCAGGGAAGCCATCATGAGGTCAAAGGCAACGTTGAAGGATTTATAAGGCCTTATGGCTGATATTGATTGGTCTGTGCATGTGACAATCTCCCAAGCTCAACACAATAGGATTCTGATGCTATGTGGAAAATGGTCAGATGAGACAAATTTACACAAATATTCCCCAATCCAAGTGCACAACGCTAGTAGAGGCATTTCCAAAGAGACAGATGGCTGTCATGAGCAAAAGGTAGTTCTATGAATTATTAAATCATCCAGGGGTATGATCACTTTTCAAACCCTGTTATTCTAGTTTTTCAACAATTTTCAATATTTTTTGGAACTGTTGCCTTTTATTAGTTACTTGTATTTTGTAAGGCAAAAGGCTTTTCTATCAAAATCAAACAATGACCTGGACTTTTTACAATTTACTACAAAGTAGTCGACGAGAAACACTCAAATTTAAGCCATTATTCACAACAAATTTCACCTCCTGCCCATTAAAATCGGGCATATTCTAAATACATGCAGGAATAAATTTGATAAGAACTGTTGTGCATCTTTAACAAGCTAATAATGGTGATAAATTTGATGATTACATTTTGGTCTGCTCCTCACACAAAGCTACCATATGGGTTTAGAAGTCTTGAATTGCTTATAACTTGTGCAGAATATTAAGTTTATGGTACATTGTCCTTACAATTGCTTCACAGCTTCACCTTTGCTTTATAGAAAAGCATGTTTGTGTATTAGCACCATGGAAGCTTATCCATGACCATTTTATAAAAAACAATAAAATGCAAAAAAGGCATTGTAATTCATTCTGCTACACGTCTATGTTGAAAGGAAAAATACAAATCATACAGGATTTGATCAAACCTTTTGTGTAAACCATTCCTTCAGTCTGGATAGTAAGCATTTTTAGAGCAAAGCACTGCCACCCAATGGATGAACTTTACAAATAAAACCTTGCATTCAAAGAAAGGCAAAAGGAAAAACCATGCATTTATAAACCACTACAGAAAGCCATATCAATATAATAAACAGCAAAAATAACTTTTTAACCATATGAATTTCTGTAAAGATTTAAATTTTTTATTAATTGTCCACAGGGACAGCAACGCATGAATACAATCATTAAATTATATTACAATTTTAGGGAAACCATTTAACACTGCAAAATACAGAAATACCCATTTTTGTGATTATACCTGCTTTGTAACATTTTATTGCCAAGATGAAAATGTGGAATTAAAAATAATTTAAAGAGAACACTATCTGGGAATTTTCTAAAAGACTCATTAAATTGCTTTCAGTTCATACATGAATACAATCACTTACAACAGGCAGTCTCCAAGAAAGTGTACTACAGATTGTTGTTAAAAAGAATTAAGAAAATAAAGCAAAGGAAAAAATGTCCATAAAACAAAACAATTATCTTTATCATCTACCGGACCATATCCAGTGAATGTTTGCGTTTCCCATAAAGTGGGATAAAAAGTTGAATTAGATGATACTCATCCTACCCTCTTCAAAACCCCTCATCTTCCCTCAATTGCTGGCTTAGCTCAGCATAGGAAGTATTACCAACCTCGGACGTCTTGATCTTGATCAAGCTATAGGTTACAGATACCACTGATACAGTAGTTTGGCTCAGCTCTCTTCAGTCAAGGAGATCAAGATCAGCTCTCCTGCTTGTCTTTAACCAGCAGGACTGTGTGTTGCCCTCCACTGGACACTGAAAAAACGACACGATTCTCTAGCTGCTTGCCTGTCATCTCCACAGGGCTCCATTCATCATCCTCCTCTCCTGTGCCCAGCTGCAGGTTGGTGCCCATGCCCCAGGCAAACACAGAGCCTGACAGAAAGATACCAATGTTAGAATGGGCTAGAAGTTAGAAGTTTGTAATTTCTGCATCACTAGTGTTAGCAGAATTTCCAGGCTGCTCTTCTCCAAAAGGTTTGGTTTTCAAACTGGTTTCTAAAATGCTCTTTTATAAAATAAAAAAAAATAACAACATCTGCCATGGTCAGTAAACAGATGGTCCTGTCCCAAACTCATGCTATTAGTTGAGCCACCATCATGGTGTCTGGCTGACTGGGATGCTCAAACTGTTTTTTTTTTTAAAAAGTGTCAGAGCTCACAATTTGGGGGAACAAATCAGCAAACAAATTACTTTTCATTGTGTCTGCATATTAAGATTGGAAAGAAGAAACTATTTTAATAAAAAACAAGGCCATCTAATTTCAGATCTCATCGCACATCCCATTTTAAACCACAGCGACAATTAGTCATACAAGCCAATTCATAGTATCAGAAACCATAAACACACTCTTTAAAAAGAACCAAACTCAGATCTCTTGAAAAAAAAAATGGAACAGAGTGTAAAATTATTTAATTATTGTTTATTTGGAAGGGGCAATGCACAATAAGTACATTGTATACGATATAGCTAAAGCTCATTTTCATCTGCAGTCCATGAGCAGATGCCACCAATGTTGCGCAGGTTTCAGAGATAAAAAAATATCTCTGAAATTTTTGTAGTAAATCAAAACCTTACACTTTGAAAAACAGATACAACACCACGCATAAAACAACAACCAAATCCTCAGTTAGACGTAACAAATATCTAGGACTGCTTGACCTCATATGATTACCGTTCCTGTACTATTCCGGTCAACAATTTCTTGTCCTTGGCTGTCTTGCTGTCACTATACTATTGGCTGTTGGTTGTTCCTTGTTCTATGAAAGGTATACATATTATGCTTGCTGTAATAAACTTTGAGTAGATTGAATATAGACACTGTGTGTTGTTGTTCCTTCTATTTCCTTCGCGAAGTCTTCAGAAACACAGACTCCTGACTGAATTCAGCCGGGCATGCACTGAAAGTGACCGAGGAATTCTTGATGGCATAAGTGTTGTATTCTAGATGACAATGAGATCCAAGTTTATTCCTAACAGTTTGGGGGATCCGTCCGGGATATCCCACAAACAGGTAAGGTCAATTTTAGTGGTCTTTTACAGAGAAGCAACCCTCTGTTTTGCCCAAATATGCTGTAACCTGGGATTACAAAAGCCTATGAAGATGTGTAAAAAAAAAATATTTAAAAATAAGAGAAAAAAAAAGTTCGTCCTTGAGGGGTTCCTCCACTTGATCCATCTTTGAGGCGATACTTCTTATATTTAAGTATCCCCCTACTAAGCCTTTAGGTTTTGATTGAGAGTTCCAGATTACTTCAGCATGGTTAACTGTTTAGAAAAGTGAAATATACCTCCGTTGTTATATTTCGGTTTGTAGTTTTACCCCACATGTCAACAGCTCCGCATTAATAAACCTCATTCCTGCTGAATGTCTTGTCTGTGGTCACATCGATCACATATTTCTCCAATCACCTTGTTACCTCCAGGTCTGATTCCCTGCTCAGTTCCAGATGTTTGGTCAAGGTGGTATTTACCACCTTTGTGATGTATGCCAAACTGGATAGCTGAATCGTCCTTTCCATTCCAATTATTTTTATCATCTTTGCATTCTCCAGAACACAAGTCTTTAAGCATTCATGGGGACTTGACAACTAATGCTAATATAAATACATAAAAAAAAAAAAAAAGCTACCAGCACGCCACACCTGCCTGCCACCATTTTTCACCTGTCAGTCTTAACCCTTATGTTGTGTTCTGGTCCAATGTGGAAAATAAACTAATTCTCTTTTTATTCACATGGTCACTGGCCTTGATACATGGACTCAAATCCCCATTAATATCATATGAAACCTAATATTAAAATATTGGAGGAAAATGGCTATAAGCCTGATATATAATGCCAGAACCAACAATGCCTTGAAAATGGACACTGATCTCTTTTCGGTCCACTTTAGTTTAGATTAGTCCTCTAGCCACTTTCCATTCACACTGTTGTTGTTGTGGAAGACCACTAGACTTTTATTATAATATAAATTCTTCATATTAAACTCAGAATTCAGAATATTTGAAGATATACATATTTGACATCCCAGAAAGCTTTCCAAGTTTAGGTATTAAAAAACAAGCACTGATGACTCCTGTTCTAGAATGTGGACAGGTTGTATATTCTTTTTTTACCTTGTTTGGTGACAGCGTAGCTTACTGAGGCACCACAGGCGACCACTTGAGCGTTACTGACACCAGAGACTGATGTGGGCTCACTCTTCTCTCCTGCATCCTTCCCAAGGCCCAATCGGCCATACTCGGCCCGACCAAGACTGTACACTTGTCCTGTGGATAGATTAAGATCTAATTTTGACATCTCTGAACTTGGGTAACAATGTCCAGTGTCCCCAGCCATGCAAAATCAGGAAAAGGAGGCTTTTCAAAATCTCAACAAGGTTCCCACCCTTTATGACCAATGAATTTCCCAGGCATTTGTAATTACTAGTTACATATTTTTAAATTATTATATTTTTGGATTCAGATCAATTGGACCGTGATTCATTTAGACAGATTTGTGAACCGTTGAGTACTTCATTGAACAGAATCGAAAGAACGATTCACTGACACATTGAACAACACTATGGCTTGAGCAAGTTTTACAAGAGCAATATATTTACTACTGAAACTCCTCAGGTGACTTCATATAGTCTAGATTGCGTTTCTCATGAATTCATTACCTTCAGAATTCAGACACAGAGTGTGGTGCTGTCCTCCAGAGAGACCCACCCAGGAGGTGGTGGAGTTCTTGAAAGAGGTGAGCTTGACTGGAACAAAGCAGGTGTTTGTGTTTTGGGTACCTGTAATAAAGAGCAAGAACACGCTATGAAAATGATGGCAAGAGGGGGAACATTTCAAGGAATAGTTCAGCCAAAAATGTAAACACTAGGGGTGGAATAATATTGTTCTCTCACATGAGGTTCATGAATCAATATAATCTTGATCCGATCACTTCAATGACAAAGTATGACAGGAAATTGTTTTTATTTCTTAGAAAAATGCACATTATAATTTCTCATCAGAATAAAATTCTCTAATACACAATATAAAATGCTCAAAGTTGATAAATAAGAGTTTCTCATATACCTTTCTCTAAAAGAAAAGATAACAAACAAACTAAACCTTCAAAAATAGGTTGCTACATTCAGGCAGATCAGGTGCAAAACAAAATATTTAACTGAACAGAACATGTCCTGAAAAATAAATATGATATATTATTATTTTTAGGGCTGCCGATTTAACGTGTTAATTTTAGTGCGATACATTGCATAACAAATAAAGTGTTGAATGCAATCATGCCTCCTGACGTGTATGTAAATTCCGTAATAAAATTATGGATTTTCCTACAATATGGGCTGCAAGTGGGCGAAGAGATCTGCAAATTTAAATTACCTAAGTGAGATGGTTGAAGAGGTGATGCAAGCAAGCGAAATCACTGACTTTTTCAAGCTTGAATTACAGCTGTTTTTACAAGCTGCATGAAAAGATTGTAGCGTGCTTCAAACCTCAAAAGCAGGGAAGCCAAAGAATGAGAACCGCTCATTGAGGAAGCACAAGAGGTGGGCAAAACAACAGAATACAGGAATCTTGAGACGTGATTTTCAGTTTCTACTACTTTTAACTTGACACAGCATCCTAAAAATGCAGCGTTTATGACATTGATTACCATTGAGAAGCTCCCATCTGAGGCACGCACATCTAAATAGAGCGACAATTAAAAATAGTGCAGACGGAGTGCAACACGTACCGTGAGAGAAATTCAATGCAAAACAGATTACGTCAACTGTAGGCTTGTTCTATGATATGAGAAAAAAAAACGAACAATATATGGAGTTCTTAAGCCACTTTTTGTATTGTCTAAACAATGCTTTATTTATCTGCCACAATAAAATATATTTATAAATGTTTGAATTATTATACATTATTCATATGAATAATTTATTTGGCAACCTTTCTCAGCAAATAATGTTGTATGTGATTAATTGAATGAAAAATTATAATCAATTGACAGCCCAATTTTTTTTACATGTTTATTGGTTAATTGCACGCTTTAAAACCAGGGCTGTTTCTTTAAGAATTGAAGAAGTCATTTCTGTATGTATGTAAATGAGCGCATGCTAAGGAGACTCCTGTAACTGATCTCATCTGTGCTATGCGCGATTAGAATTAAATGTTTAATTTTTAACAACTAACTGTAAAGAACAGAAAAGGTATTAAAAGAGACAATATTCAATGACAAATGGGTTGTGTTGATCTCGTCTTTGTACACATTACACAGAACAAATTTTCCTCTCAATACAAAGTGATGATCTCACTGCTGAATACTACTACTACAATCACTGGTGAGTGAAATCTGAACATTTACCAGCCTTTTTTGGACATTGCATATTTAGTTTGCTTATGCGAGTCATTTCCTCTAACTGTAGAGGGCTGCACAGAGTAAAATATTGATCTTGGGATTTAAGAATTGAAATAGAGATCATTCAAATGAAGATGTATCCGAAAATCTTCATTTTTACCCACCCCTCAAAAATGAAAAAAATTAAAAAAGCATTATTCAAATTAAAGTTTAGTGCGTGGATCACATCTTTGATGGACACACATTACACGGAAGAAATTTTCCATTTTAATTTCAAGCACTTTTAAAAAAGCAAGGGGATTTCTCAGGTATTCCAGTACTTAAATTTCATAAAGCTAAATCCAAGCACTTCAAGGATCTTGTGCGAATCCTGCAAACAGTGAAGAGAAAAAATCCATATCTTATTGTTTGAGGAGTCATTTAATTTATGATCACATGGACCAAAAAAAAAAAAAAGTGAATTTTGCCTCAATATGGTTCATCATTTATTTTGGTTCACAATATTTTGAAATTCAATACATTGTAACATTCTTAGTATGCCAACATTAACTCACTTAAAAACATGACATTTTCTACATGCATTGCACATAATTCAGTCATACGGATTTGGAACTTATATAAATTAACAATTCCTTCAATATTCAAGAATGAGTGAACCAACAAGCTTACCAAGCTGGTGGTAATTGGAAAGGCCAAAGCCATAAACATGACCCTCTTTAGACACAGCAAAAGTTAAGTATGCTCCACAAAAGACATCAGTGAAGACGAACTTGCCCCGTGGTTTCATGGTAACCATCTGCGGCTCCAGGAGCCTCACTGGGCAAAATGTATATGAAAAATTACATGAACACTAAGAACTTCCATCATAACTCTGGAAAAGGATAGGCTCAGATTCACAGTGATTCATGGTACATTTATTCTCTAAAGCTCAAAGTGACAATTCAAAAAACAAAAATACATACTCAATCCTTTCCTGCCTCCACGGTTAGCGAAGTGCTCCGCCACCCTTCCTAGCTGGCCTTGTTCTCCACATCCTGATGTGTACAGCTCTCCATTCGCAGTCAGCATCACCAAGTGATCATTTCCTTTAGATTGAATCCAGAAAATTCTTATAAGAGAAATTATATAATGACTTCCAAAACCACATGCACAGTGTGAATTCCTTTGACCCACCTGAGACTATTTTAACCACGGGCTTGTCAAAAGGAACTTTGACAGGCAACATGCACTTTTTCATGGGCTCCAGGAGTCCAATGACACCATTATTATCCTGTAACAAATCAGAGAAGTTAAATCAATCTACCACAACATTTCTGCTCAGCTACAAGCAACACAGATCCTTCAAGGTTAAAACACTCACTCTAAAAGAGCCCCAGACATAGACAACTCCTTCCTCTGTGAGGGCAGCAGTGTGGCTGTCCCCTGCAGAAACCTGTACAACAGTCTCTCCAAGATCCACCTTGGCCGGAACCATCTCGGTGCCCTCCTCTGATGTGTCGCGACCCAATGCACCCTCATCATTACAGCCAAATGTATAAACCTGCACAGAAATGAAAAATAATTAGCACCTGTTACACTAGACCAATGATGTGTCTATGGGGGAAAACAAAGTAAAAGTTTGCAAACGCTGCACTGGACAATAGGTAATTTCAGTCCTCTGATGTTTAGCTAAATATGGATATGACAATATAACATCGAGAGATTTTTTTTAAATAGGGCTGGGTATTGATACAGCTTTCCCAATTTAATTTTATTCAGATTCACAAGCTCTCCATTCAGAATTAAATAAAAATAAAAATGGTTCATACTTCAGTTACAATGTCCATTTTGATGACATATGAAAAGAAATGATCACTCTCTGCTAAGGGTAAGTTATACAGGGGACATTCCAACTTGTGCATTAAGAAGCTAATCACTTCACAAATTTTTTTTAATGAAATATTTGAAATAATGCATAAATTCCTTGTATTTCATCAATATGATGTCTAAATCAAATATATGAAATGTGCCCATATTGTATTGCATGTATGTATGTATGTATATATATATATATATATATATATATATATATATATATATATAAAAAATCACTTAATAAAACAAATGGTGGTTGCCGATTTATTTGATGCTCCGGTGTCTCCAGCCAAAACGGAGTAGTACTTCATCACAACCGGCTCGCTCTGTCTCAGGCCAGCACCCGGCTAAAAACCCCACACCTGCTGCCTCAGTTCCACCACCAGCAAAACAACGCAAGCTGTGGCCCAAACGAAGGCAGCTGCCTCAGCGCAAACCCTGCACCAAAGGGAAAAAAATTAAATCCCCCACACAGGAAAAGCATTCCTGACACACAATGCTGTTCCCATCTTTCCCAGTGCAGTTTGTCGGGAAATGAACGGTTGTTCAAAATGTCATCTGTCTCACATTTAATCACATGCAATAAATAATGCAAAAAATAAATTAAAATGTGATCGTTGCACATGCACGAGACGCTCACACTTTTTCAGTAAAGAGGTTTCCCACTTCAAAGCACACACATTATGCACAACCGCTTCCCAATGGTAAGCAGTGCATTATTTCATACAATGAACAAACCAAATTGCCCTGTCCAGTTACGCGGATGCGGGGCGAGCCCTTACTGGTATTTCCATGTCAATACAATCCAATCTGCACATCGGCCGCCCTGTTTCAACGGTGTTGTCATCCACGGTTCTGTCCGAAGACACACCGGTGTTACGAGCCAAAATAAACAATCTTCTCAAATAAGAACAAGATAGAGGTGGTTTCATATAAATTAATAAGCCTGCTGTCCCGTTGCACGAATGCGTGGCAAGTCCTGACGGGCGAGTCAGAACTAGGTTTTTAAAATGATCAAGCAAGGTCGTATGATTCAGTTTGTATGCTGCCCACCTTACTTCACCGGCGCTTTGCAACCTGTGGTCCGACCACAGTATGAGCCAGCTCCCCGCACATTCACAAAAATTTATCGATGTGGCACTCATCCCATTGAAAATTAATGGTGTGTGTTTTGAATTACCTTAGCGATTGGTTATTACTAGCCAATCAGAGGCACTACTGAGTGAACACAAAGACTTTCTGCTTTGCCATATGAAAAATCTCATCTAACGTCAAATGGGTGAAAAGCAGTTCATCTCGACTCCTTGAGCATGCATTCGCACCTCATGACTAAGCGAGTACTTGGTTCAAACTGGAAAAACACTAACATAGAAGTAATTTCAGAGATTGCTGGGTTTTATGTCAGCATCATCATACCGTAAGGTCTGTTACACATGATACCTCTCCAGTACTGACACAAGCAATGTTCCACCTGGAGCCTCGGGCACATGTGCATCATGGTGCTCTAGCACCATGGGCAGCACCAGCCTTCTACCAACAGGGTGCTATGCTGGGTCTAATTTTCAGAATTAGAATCTGAACCACAGACGCATCCAACATAGGTTGGGGCGTGGTGTGATATTGATGCCGACTTTCGACACTTGGATAGGTGCGAAACAGGCGTGGCATGTTATCCACCTAGCTACTGGTTGTCTTTCTAGCTTTGAGAGATTTTTCATTCCAATATTGTGAATCACATTCCGATTCATTCGGACAACACAACAGTAGTGGCGTATATAAATTACCAGGACGTGCTGACCCACGTATGGCCGGCAAAACAAGTATGCATTTCCCCCAGTGAGCCTCCATTTTGTCATCAGCAAAGTCCGAGCAGACATGGAACAGTTCTGATAATTGTGCCTCTGGGTCACATGAGGATAAAGCAACACAAATAGGCCTGTCAAAATAACTAACTTTGTTGGATGATATACTGTCCCAGAAATAATTGCAAATAAATTATATTGTCATTTTAAGACCATTTTAAGCCACTGATATAAATGATAATAGCATAATAATACAAGTACACCCTTGCAAAGAGCAATGAACTTTTAATTCTTTAGAATATTCAGATATTGGAATCGTAATGTCCAAAAAAAATTTAATTGGGAAGGCCCTTCTCCATCTACAATGGCGGTTTTTGTTCCCAGCTCTGAAACTGGATGGGATAGTTATGTTTTAGATGAGCTTTTAGGTTGTATTGCCACTGATTTTAAGCAAAGTTAGCATACCGGCTTGTTCACGTTAATGGACTCGTCTCTCATTCGGATTAATGCTAAAATGTTCTCACACCGGAGCTGTAGAATGCAGCTTTGAAACCAAGTCCATTTGGACTGCTTCTTCCAAACTTTCTGGCTGGAATTATGCAGTCGTCGGGAAAACACCTATTACAGGACTCAACATTAAGCATCGTCATGTGCTTGTCCTTCGGACAAATAAATTGGTCATTCACTTGTCTGAGTAAAAAAGTAAATTGTCCGGAGACAAAAACAAAAGAAAGGACATAAGAAAAAAAGAAATGCCTCCATAGTCATCATTAACACCTGATAGGGATTAACAACACAGTAAATCAGTACTAATCCTCAAGCCTGTATGAATTTCTCTCTGCTGAAGAACACAGAATTAGATTTTTGGCAGAATGTTAGTCTCAGTCAATATTCACTGCATCTTTTTTCTCTCTCCATAAAATAAAAGTGGATTGAGACTGAAACTTACATCATCTTTTGTGTTCCACATAATATAGAAAGTTAGACAGTTTTAATGATGTCATAATTTTTGGTAACACTTTACAATAAGGTACATTAACATTAGATAATGCATTAGCTATCATGAACATTTCACAGCATTTATCAATCTTAGTATTGATAGTTACTGAAAAAGAACACAGTACATGAACTAATGTTAACATATACAACTTTTTTATTTTAATGTATGAAAATATATTAATATACTGTGTGTTGGAATTAATTAATAATTAACATTAACAAATTATATTAAAGTGCCGTTTATTGTTAGTTCACGTTAACTGATATACTTAACTAACATTAACAAATGGAACTTTTTTGTAAAGTGTGATCCAATTTTCATTTTTGGGTAAACCATCTCTTTGAAAGTACAAGTCAATTCTCACCAGCTGCATTAAAAATGGCTGTTTAATATTGACAAAATGCACTGAAAATGTTAACAGATAAAATCCAGAGAGAACCTTGCTGCTAAATCAGTTATATTGTACATTCAAAACACATATGCATATGTCTTTTTTTCCTCATCAGTTCTGAATAGAATGTAGGGGGCTGTCCAGCTTTTTGAGAGGCTTAACAGCCTCGATAGAGCTTTAAACTAATAATTTTCAGAATTCAAATGAGTCTTTGAGGTCTGCTTTGCCTTATGATCATCAAGGGAAGCCATGGTGATATCAAATGATAAGCTCTGCACTGTCCCGCTGATAGTGAGGGAATCCCAGTTGAAGCGTGAACTCCAGAAATACACTAGTACAGAGCAGAGCACATCAGTTGCGAGAGCTTCACTCGCTTGAAAACCAGGCTTCAACTGCACTGCGCAAATGTGTTTAATTTTTTCTGTACTAGTGTATGGAGTGGTGGTGGTGTAGTGGTCTAAGCATGTAACTGGTAATCAGAAGGACACTGGTTCGAATCCCACAACCACCACCATTGTGTCCTTGAGCAAGACACTTATCTCCAGGTTGCTCCAGGGGGATTGTCCCTGTAATAAGTGCACTGTAAGTCGCTTTGGATAAAAGCGTCTGCCAAATGCATAAATGTAAATGTTTAATGCCAGATTCTGCTGCACGATATACATCACATATTAGAAATTTGGTTGCATATGTGTGTGCTTAACTCAAATAAAACTTAAGATTTAAGAAGCGATATTGGGATTGTTGGAATGCAGATGCATAGTGAAATCTATATTTTTACCCATCCCCATTTAGAAAGATGGTATTACACAGATGATGGGTGTTGATGACTATGCAAGGGTTTTGTTTGTACTAAACTTACATTTCCAGTGTCACTGAGGCAGACTGTGTGCATGCCCCCAGCAATGGCCTGCACGATACCCTCAGGAAGAGTCAACAGGGCCGGTTTTTTCCTTTCAAGCACATCCTCTCCCAGGCCAAGCTGTCCAACGTCACCCTGCCCGAGAACAAGCACCAGGCCCTTTTCCTGGCCATGACTACTGTGGGAAACTAAACAACAACCACATCCACAACGCATAAATAGGTTCACAGATATACATAAAACCGAATTTTTCAAGTCAAGTGGTTTTTATTTGCAAAAACAAAAAAGTTCTACTCGTTTCACAAGTTCTAATTTGTTTCCAGAAGTCTACCCATGAATTGTACTCCCATGTTTAAAGAGATCCTTCACATAAAAATACAATTCTGTCATTTATTTATCCTCATGTTGTTCCAAACATGTAGGAGATATATAAACACAAAAGGACATTTTAGACAGAACATTAGCCCAAGTCACCATTCACTTTCGTCAAAAAAAAAAAAAAGATGCATGGAAGTAAATGGTGACTGAGACAATCATAATTTGATAATCTGTTCCATGGAAGAAAGATACAAATTTGGAACAACATTGAGGTGTGTAAATTTCTCTAATGCTCACTATAATGGCTACAATCCCAGAAACATTCAATAAGCTAAAAATAAATGTTATATTACCTTATTCAGCCCAACCCCTTTTCAGCGCTCTGTTCTTCCGAATTTTGTCATTCAACTTCCTGTTTGTATTGAAGCTACTGTGAAGAGTCGATCAAAATGGATTACGTGTGGGAGCACAGAGGGTATGGTGAGTCTACAATAACCTTTTACTACGTGAAAATGTCACAGTCACTGATAATGTTCGTTTTCTGACACCACCGAACTGTAAGTAAACTGAGTAAACTGGACCTGGCAGATCACATTCAGACAGCACTTTTTCGAGATACAAGCATTTCATTGTTATACATGTAATTCTGCTTAACTTTAGGTTTCAACTCATTAATAATTTAGTTTAAAATGTGTAGTTGACATGAAATTTCAAACAGGACAGCTGTATTATTTTAAGTTAATTACATAAATGAAATTTAGTTTTTAAAATGTATTTGTCACTACACATTTTTAGAGACTTAAATGTGATTAAAATAGTTCTAAATACAATATAAAATAAAATGTACACTTTTATATATACAGCTCTGGAAAAAATGGAGAGCACTGCAAAATTACCAGTTTCTCTGAATTTACCATTTATAGGTATGTGTTTGAGTAAAATTGTATAATTTTGTTTTATTATATAAAGTAACGACAACATTTCTCTCAAATATAAATAGTCATTTAGATACATTTATTTGCAGAAAATGGCAAATGGTCAAAATAACAAAAAAGATGGTGTTTTCAGTGGCGGTTTTGTTGGAGATAGGGCTGGCCATGACAGGGTCTTGATCTGGTGGTCCTCCAGCCACACCTTGATTGACTTGGCCAGGTAAATCAAGGTGTGGATGGAGGACCACCAGATCAAGACCATATCATGGCCAGCCCTATCTCCAGAACCCCATTGAAACCTCTGGAATGTGATCAAGAGAGAGATGGATTACCACAAGCAATCAAACAAAATCGAGCTGCTTGAATTTGTGCGCCAGGAGTGGCATAAAATCACCCAACAGCAATGTGAAAGTCTAGTAGAGAGCATGCTAAGATGCATGAAAGCTGTGATTTGAAAATCAGGGTTATTCCACCAAATATTGATTTCTGAACTCTTCCTAAGTTGACATATTAGTATTGTTTAAATATTTATGATCTTGTTTTCTTTGCATTATTCAAGGTCTGAAAACACTGCATCTTTTTTGTTATTTTGACCTGTTGTCATTTTCTGTAAATAAATTATCTAAATGACAATATTTTTATTTGGGAGAAATGTTGTCAGTACTTTAAATAAAAATTTTTTTTTTAATTTTACTCAAACACATACCTATTGTGCATTGAATTATGAATTACTGTTGTTTTAAAATCTCCCTGCACTGCTTCCAGTTATTATTACATCCCCTAAACACTAAAGTTCTCATGATAAATTGACAACTATATAACCTGTAAATACGGTAGCTAATTACACATTGACATCAACACCACAGTAATCTATATAGAATAAAATAGACTGGAAGATCAAAGACAAAATTCTTAAGAAGGTTGCATGCTAGATTATCTGGTATAAAGATAATAAACATGAGCACAAACAAGTGTCACACCACAATAGCTTACCTTTGAGTTTTTTCACTACCACCAAGTCCACAGTTGCTGTAACTCTTTGTCTCTTTACAGATTTTTTCGCCAGCATAGTGACTCTAAATTCTTGACAAAACCTAAAGCAGAGATGGATGAATGCTTTGTTAGCAAAGTAACTTGAACATTAATCAGATTTATATTAACAAAATACACTTACAAGGACAATCAGGCCAGAACTACCATAAATGTTGTGAACTTATATATATATATATATTTTTTTTTTACTTTTATTGATGTCATAAAACTAGCCTGAAACAACACTCGTTATGCCCAGCGGATCAAGAAAAAAAAAAAAACACTTTCCACTGCATTTACACATTTGTAAAACGAAGGACGATTGGAGTATGCTTTGGATAGCTGAATCATGGCAGATATGCCGTGTTTTAAAACCCAGAGAGCAGACTACAAGACAGCATATTTAGACATCATGTGGTTTGAAAGCGCCTGTGATGCCCAAAATGCTAAAGGCCACTCACTCGTCTTTGACATCCAGCCCCTGTATTTTTGACTGACAGCAGCAAATGTTTTAATGGCATAGACCAAATATGGGATTAAAATGAACAAGTGTACTTTTCACTCTTGGACATCTTTTAAATGAGCGGAATGGATAGAAGCACGGCGGCAAATATCCGACTCCAAGTGTAAAGGCAAAGGAAGAACCGCTAAAAGTTTAAACAGATAACCTTCCGCAATGACGCCACAGGGACAAATACTACATGGTTTAACACCGTAACATTTGCCTTTATGACTAATTATTTTAAAACCCAAAGGAAATCGGGTAG